>NC_034414.1:16304517-16433061 GCF_002078875.1 Numida meleagris | reverse complement strand
ACAGCTGGGGTTTTACCACAGAGAGTAAAACCTGAATACCAAAGAAAAGTAAAAGCAAACCGTTAGCAATGCAGAGGATGATTGCATTTATCAAGCAAAGATCACAGAACTAAAGGACTGAAAAACAAACAAGTGTTGCAAGATGGACCGACAATTCTTTGTGATGAATGAAATCAAAGAACTGGTTGTTGCCTCACCAAGCTGATAATTTAGAAGCAGGTCAGGTACCAGCTCCTAAAGCTCTGAGATATTACAGAACCACTCTGCTCCAGGCCACCGGTAGACAAAGTGAAAAATAATAGGCCAAATGAGAAACAGGCACACAAAACAGAAAAAGGACATTCTTGAATAGAAGGAGCCAAAGCAACTATCCCACAGGTTATTTCTCTGTTAATCAAACTCTGATCCTCTGGTAGAGCATTACAGATCCAATAAAACTACTGTCTGCAGAAGTATCAGCAGACCATCAGAAAGATGAAGACAACTCAGAATTGACCTTCTCCTCAGTAAGTGCTTGTCCCATTACGGGAAATAAAAATCATGCTTACAGACTATGGAATTCAGAGGATGCTTCTGATTCATGTGTTTTCTTTGAGCACTGACTGGGACAACCATTTCCAGCCAGTCATGTTGTGTAGCAGGGGATACAAACAACAGGAGATAGGAACAAATATGATTTATAATGGAAGAAATTGGTAGGACACTGGTTACTGGATAGACCATGAGGTCTAAGATGCTTTCCTCCTTTTCCTAGTTCTAGGAAGAGCGTTCATTGACACCTTATAGTGACAGAGTATACACAAAGCACAAGATTTTGTTGACATTTTCTGTATGTCTCTGTTGCTTAGGAGAAAATACAGCTTTCAGTTTTTCCATGTCCATATTGGAATAGAGCTTGCTAATATACCCAAGATGCCAAATTGTATGACTAGTGTATGGTATGAGGCAAAGGATATAGCTGCCACTGACCAGTTTTCAGATCACCCAAGAACAATATTGATCACAATGCAGTAATCAAGAAAGAATAGCTTACCCCTTTCTGAGTATAAGAAACTCAGAAGTTCTCTCACTAGAAAACTCCCAAAGGAGGTGATCACCTAGAAGAGATGCTTCCCCTTTGGCTGCCAGCCCTTAAATGAAGTTAGGGAGAGGTGGACCCTGAGTCCACCCCCTCCAGTCACACAGGTGAATTGCTTTCACCGAGGGCTGGCCACACCCCTTCACCAGGTCCTCAATCACTGGTTCAGGCAATATGGTTCAGTTTCCATACAACATATTTTACATATTATATGTAATGTAAGTCTACTTAAGTTCCTAGCTTTGCTTAGTTGCTGATGTATCGGAGTGTCTCCAGCCCTGCATTAAATGAAATGACTAACGCCCAGCACATGCTGAGCTTTTTCTCATTTTTTTGGTCAAGTAGCACGTGCAGTAAATTTTCTCCTATCAGGCAAGTGCTTTAATATTGATTGCAAGGGTTTATACCAAGTTTTTAATAAGAGAGGAAATGCTCCTGTTTTCTTCCTGCATGTGCTGCTCCTTGCATCAGGGGAAAGAATCAACTTCTGTCTTCTTCCACTCTTGGAAGCGGAGAGTTTTCCAGTGGTGCTTAGTTTTTGCTGGAGCCCATTACGGCTCCCGAGAAAGCTCTCTCTCTGATTTGAAAGGGCTCCACGCTTTTATGAAGAGTCTCAGAAGAAGTTAAAGGAGCTGAGAAACCACATACCTACAGTCACACATGCAGCTGCTGATGAAAACAAAGTATAATCATTTGATGGAAGAAATCTACTGAAGAGAATGCAAACTGTAAAACCTCATTAAGATCCAATTTGTTTTACAAAACCTTCTGATATAACTCCATGCCCACTTGCAGGAGGCCAAGAACACTGATTCCTACTGTAGCTCCTCCTGAGCCTCTCCACGAGCAACTCTAGCAGACTTCTCTGGGCACGCAGGCTGGCAAAGCAATGAAAGGGGTGCTTGCCATGTGTAGGAGAAATAGCCTCCTGCAGATGATAGCGCATAGGGTCCACGGCTGAAATGCTCTCTGACACAGTCTAAGTGCTGACAGAGAAACTCTGCAGATCTTCCCACAGCCTTATACATAGCTTTCTCCACTGCCCTCCCTATCATCTGGCATCTACATTACCATCAAGTCACAACATGTGAAAGATCTTCCTAACACATCATCCTGGACCTGTGTACAGCGGAGGAAGGTGATGGCACTGCCTTCTACTGGGATATAAACGCTACAGAGTAATAGAAGGTAACAAAGAAAAAAATTAGCTCACCCCTTCCAAGGATCAGTGACAACAAGAGAGAAACATGATCTCTACCAAGATAGATACTGCTCCCTTGGCTGCCAACCCTTAAATGAGAGCGAGAAGGGGTGGATACAGGCTCCACCCCTTCTGGTTACTTAGGTGCATTGCTTGCACTTGAGCTCCCTGGGTTAGACACACCTTCTCACCCAGAGTACTCCCAGAGTGGGAGATGCCCAACCCCCACGTTCAACCACAATTGGATTATGGGGATCATCTGTCCCCCAGACCCACTAAGGTCGTGGTCACGGATGGACCTCTGGCCTCTCCACCACCATTCAAACACAGCACCTGGCCAGTAGGTGCTCCGTCTCCCCCCAGAGCTGCCACCAAGGCAGTGTTCTGTATTATGGCCTCCAAGGCAACTAGGGAGTTCAGTATGGATACCAAAGAACCATATTGGTGTGGTGGAGCTTGTTGCAGGATGAAATCCCTCATTGCTGCTGAAAATTTTACCAGACCCAGACTTTCAAAGACATCATCATATATCGCCTCTTTCATACCTAATTCTCTAATATAGTTTTGTAAGCCTTCCATAGACAACCATAAGCCTGTGTTTAAAGGTATATCACTTTTATTTGGCAATGTTATTTGGCATGCAGCCATCAGCCATAGAATTAATGAACGATTTTCCTCATTACGTTGGACTGTTGCAGATAGTCTTTGCCTGAGGGCAGGGTGAGTAGTAATGCACGCCAGCTTTGAAATTTCTGGTCCGTTTACTACAATGCTTTCTGGCCCCATGTCCCATAACCAGAGCAGCCACCCTAGTACACTTTCTCTTTGTTTCCGCCTAAATCACTGTACTAGATCCATAAGCTTTTCTGCTGTGTATAGGTGTGCTGTTATACATAATGTGGTCTGGGTGGGGGGCCACCTCCACCAGTCTATCCTGTGATTTTTCTTTTTTTTTTTTTTTTTTTTTTTTTTCAGTTTTTGAGTTACAATCAATCAGATTTCAAAGGGATCCAGCTCAAGGGGAGCCTTGAGATCCAACCTTTTAGCTCTTTAATTTATAGAGTCTAGTTTTTGAGGACTCCATTGTTCAGTGTTCCTGGTACTTTCCAAAGAGATATTTCAGACCATTTGGAGGGAAATGATCAGATTTGGCTTTTTCCCCATCAATATTATGACCTATCATTCAAGTTTTTCAACTTGGACACGGAGTAGTTGACTTTCATCAGCCAAAGCTTCCTCAGACACATTTAATTGATTTAAAGCTACCAACAGCAACCATGCCACAGTGGATGCAGCCAACTGTTGTTCTCTAGCAACCAGTATATCTTTACTAAGGTCATGAAAACTTTTGGCCCTGTGGGCCAGGGACTCACATCTATTTCCTCTGTCCCACAGGGGACCCCATTTTTCAATTACAGAAGCAATCCTGTGCTATGGGGATCCTAAGAATCCTAGGATGTGTCCTGGCAAGAGCTCACTCAAAGATGTAGTCTTTTCCCATCCAAACCACTGCATTAGTTGCTTAGAAATGCCATATTAGTATTTTAGGAGTCCTGTGGTGGAGTACCATTAAAGGGTTAGACTCCTGGCTGGCTCACCAACAACATACAGCAGAGGAATGCAAAAACAGTGCCTCCCACTAAGATATAAGCACACTACAAAGTAATAGAAAGTAACAACGAAGAAAAAAATTAGCTCACCCCTTCCAATGACCAGCAACAACCCAAGAGGAGTACAATCTCTATCTAGAAAGATGCTGCTCCTTCAGCTGCTAACCCTTAAATGCAGGTGAGGAGGAGTGGCTCCAGACTCCACCCCTTCTGGTCATCCAGGTGCATTGCTTGCACCTGAGCTCCCTGGGCTAGCCATGCCTTCTGACCTGGTGCTCAATCGTTTGTTCAGGCTGTGACCTAGCAATTCTGCTGCAACCTGGAATATTGTGCACTGAAGAAGAAATAAGATAAGCAAGTCAATGTACAGGCAGGAAATGTTAGTCCTTTTCTAGAAACGCTCATGACAAAGCTCCAGCACCACATTTGTGCTGTTCAAACCTGAACAATTGTAATTTTCAGATCCCAGCATGCAGAAAGATGTTCAAGGCTCAGTGGGATATGGGACTATCATCCACTGAGAGCAGAGTATTCACACAGAAACAGAGCAGAGCCACTAACAAATTCTACTGCACATGCAGGAATAGTAACTTTCATAGCCTTATAACTCAGCCAAACTGGGAAGGGTTTTTTGCAGAGATAGCAAAAAACATTCTTTAATTCCATGAGTATTTCCTTGCCAAACCTCAAACATCTAATGCACTGATACTTCTTTTTTTTCCTTTCTCCTCTCCTCTCCACTCTCCTCTCCACGCCTGCTCTCTTTTTTTCCTTTCTTCTCTCCTTTCCTTTCATGAGTGTTAGGAATGTCATAACTACCTACATTTTCCCAGTTAAAATAGTTCTCTAAGTCAGCTGCATTGGCTGAAAGTGTACAAAAAAGTTTGAACGTAAGCGTACCTTATCTCAAGAAGCCTGAGATGTTGTTTAGCAAATGAAGAGAGGGCTGCCCTAAGAAGATGTTAGGCATCTTGAATGTAACCCCTAGACCACACCCTTCCCAAAAATGAAAACTCAATAGATGCTGCAGCAGGTAGATGAAAGACTCGAATTTTCAAAATCATTTGTACTTGAAGTTTTCATGGAAGGATTGGGCTTGTTGAAAGCTGGAACTGAATCTCTTTGAACTCATTTTTGCGTAAACTGGACAGGGATGTCTACTTACTCCCTTGTTTCTCCTTGGCCAAGATGGCATTCAGAGTGCACTGAATTCACTGGCACTAATAAAACTTCTGTCCCATCCTTACTTTTGTTTCCTTTATGACTGCTTCTCCTGAGGGGGGCAAATAGAAAAAACAGGGATGAAATCTAGAAGGAAGAGGGGTCTGATGATGGCTCTGGAGTTCCCTACTCAATATGGCCAAGCAAAAATAACTGTGATCACTAAATAGAGGCACCACAACTGTCTCCTGAGCGTACATGTCAAATAGACCTTTTTTTGAATTTGCTTTTTTCTAAAGTGTTTTGTCTGAGTTTTGGAGAAGCCATTGTTTGAGTGTCACAATATATGCAATAAGGAAGCTGCTCCATCGTAACAACACTGGAGTGGAAGAGAAAACAGTGGGGAGGAGGCAGCCTGAATTCACAGCCATTAACTCTTTCCATCCATTTCACAGCTCTCTGCTAAATGCTTCCCAAGGAGAACAGAAAGGTTAATCAATATCCCTAACCCTTCTGCAGCTGGCCAGGAGCAGGTTACCCTGTGACTGAGCTGCGGTGTAATGAAGTGGGACCTACTTGATCTGTCTTCACCTCTCCCCTTGCCCTGGCATCCTTTGAAGAAGTGAAGGGGACTGCACTGCTCAGAAACACCATCCGGGTTTTCCTTACAGCTCTCATCAAATGCTGCTTGGTTCCCTTCATTCTCTGGGTTTGTTCCAATGTTCATTATCTCAGTCTTTGTCTTGCTGATGCTGGCTGCATCTCACACAAGCTCATCAGTCCTGCTGAATATGGGCTGCCAGCTTGTGGCCATCCCCAGCCACCATAGTTTTAAACTTGGTTCCTTCCAAGGGGACAGGAAATCCTTCCTTATTGTAAGATACAGCCTTGGGATGTGAAAAGCGGATCAAGAGACTCTGCTATTTAACTCTTTCCTACGTGTTCAAAAAGATATCAGTGTATATTAGAAACCACTGCTCACTACCCCTCCCTGCATGAGCATGCACCGCATATTTGCTCTTTCTCAGCACTGGCTCTATAGGCAGGATGCTCAGGGAACGGCTGTTTTTCATACCAATAGCTGCATACTGATGCAAACGGTGCATAAACAAAGGAACTGTCTCTTCTTCCTTTACTACAGCCTTCCTAGATTAAAGAAACTACAGCCATCCAAGCCATGATGAACAGAAACAGAACTCCAGTTGGTAGACAGCAAATTTTTACTACTCAGTTCATTTATTTGCAAGCAAATTGGGCTGAAACTAAGTCAGCAAGGTTTCAGTTTGGTTGGTTGGTTTTGTTTTGTTTTGCGTCTTTGTGTGTGCGCGTGTTTTGTTTGTTTGTCTGTTTGGCTAGGATGGGACAGTGGAAAGGTCTGTCCCCTTTCTGTGTTGAAGTTCCCCATGCTGGGAGGGAACAGAGGGAATTTCCCTCTGGTGCTGGGTCACATTATCACCACCGCTAAACATTCCCCTTATCCATCTCTTACACTATAACTGGCTATACACCATAACATCTCTTACACTATAATTCAAACTCACAAGCCCAGGCACACCTCTGAGACGACCAGTTGTGATGTGCTGGTATACAGTGGCCCCCCAGTTCAGTGAGCTCAGACCTGGGACTAGCAGCTGGGCTCTGGGTCTGCCTCTGTTGGTAGCTGTCTGGGCCATTGAGACAAGGCAATGTATGGTCTTACTTTCTTGTCATTTTTTGTGTGCTGTGTCTTCCCAGAGCAACCTGCAAGTGGCAAGCAGTACAGAAGAGTGGACCATATCTACACATAGTGCCTCCTGCTATGGGACCCTAACCCACAGCTTTTCTCCAGGCTGCACTGTAATAACACTAATGTATAAAAATTATCCAAATCATGATACCTACAACAGTTTGAACATGCTAAGACAACTTCAAAGAGACTGATGTAAAAGGAAAGTAAAAATTGTGTTTTTTGCTTAACAAACTATAGCAACAACAGCAAGAAAGAGATTAAATAGCCAATCTGTTGTCTCACTCAATAAGCAGTATGAATATGTATGACTTGGCAAGCTCAGAGCAAAATTCCTTGAACTGGGGCAGCAGGGGTCCAAAACAGGGCAAGGCTAGCACGTAAGATTTCTCCAGTTACCTCAGTTAGTGCTGCAATTCTTTTCTTCATGCAGGTCAGATTTAGAGCCCAGAGAGACCCTGGCTTTATGTGAGGTTTACAAACTATGCATTCTTGCCAGTGTTTTGATAGGGTTGCCACTGTCAACTCAGTCTCCACGGAATGCTTCTGTGTGCCATTTCATGCATCAGATCATTGTATATAATCTGATTGCATGAGGCACAACTAAAGTATGGTATGAATCTTCAATGCTGGATATCCAGCTTTGAATTTCAACTTGTGCACAGGTGCACATGTATGCTGATTTTTGAAATAAGTGGAAAGCATGGAAGTACAGGTATTTAACCTCTATTTTCCTGCCAATCTCGCCTCTGCTCATAAGAAAAGTGATACAGAACAAGGATTATACACGTTTTCACTTTTTCTCTGTGAAAATATCAGAGGTCTCAGTGTAAGAGAAGAGAAAGCAGAGAAGGCCACGGGAAGATAAGTAGAATTAACAAGTGGATACTGTGAGAAAAAAAAGACCTTCTCTACCCTGCTTCTGTAATCTAGCTGGAGTATCTGCTATCCAAGTTGACATCAGCAGCCTGGCTGAAAAGAAATGCTTCCTGGCCCTTAGAGCTTCTGATGTGTTCCATCAAATGCTGTCAGTTCAAATGAAGAAATGCTGTTTTCATTCTGCATCCTGCACGCTGCCTGACTCGTCACACTGCTACATACAACTGCACTGTACCCTGGCAGAGGCTGGCACTGCTCTGTTCACCAATAGTTTGAGGAATTTGCATGGCCTAATCCTTACTGGCGTAAGCATCAGAGTTACGCAGCTCTCTGGTAATAGTCCCTCTACTCCCCATTTCTTTCCAACATTTTGTTTAGACAGAAAGACTGTCAGACATTCAGAACAGAGCCTGGTGTTTGGGCTGCCCACAGCAAGCAGACTTCCAAGCTCAGTCAGATATATGGTCTCAAATGAATAGCAGCAGCACTGAAAACAAGTGGAGAGTGACCATGTTTATCTAAATTGCATATTGAATAGAGTTTGATGTCCAGATGCTTCCATTTTTTCAGCAGACAATTTTTCCACTCATTTTAAATGACAACAGGAAAAATAAAATTTAAAAAGGTACAAACACATCCTGTAAAGATTTTTGGAGAGGATTAAAAAATCACGATTTGACAAGGTTTTTAATTGATTTTGTTCTTTTGTAACAGACAAATCCCATATATAATATCCTCTGGCCCCTGGGGGTTGCCCTCCTAATTCTTTTGGCTAATATCTTCTTAGTTTTAAATACCAAACACTCTTTATTCTCTCCCAACTGTTAAATGAAGTCACTGAACAGTTGAGCACAAGATATTAGATCATCACAAATTCAAATTTTCCTTCATAATGCTTCGAGCATCATCTTTTACAGCATGTTGGACTCATAAGAGCTACCAAATTAGTGCTCTGTCCCATCTCCTCTAACTAGCAGGCACTGAAATTCCAGTGCTTTTAAAGCCTATACATACAAGGTTTCAAACCAGCTGCTACAGGTAGACGAGTGTGTCAGAAAAAAACCTTCTATCTTGGCTTATTTTAGAATAGAAAAGTTCAGTTGAATGAACCTACAAAGCTCACCAAGTCTAACCGCCAGATCACATCAGGGCTAACCAAACTTTAAAGCACATTAATGGGGGCTTCCTCCAAATGCTTCTTGAAGACTAACAGGCATGGGGCACCACCACCTCACTAGGAAGCCTGCCCCAGCATTTGACCTCCCTCGTGGTGAAGAAATGTTTCCTGATGCCCAGCCTGACCCTCCCCTAGTGCACTTCAGACCATTCCATTCTGGCATCTGTTCCCAGGAACAGAGCCCGACATTTCTCACTGCATCCTCTCCTCAGGAGTTGTAGAAAGCAGTGAGGTCACATCTTCTCCATTCTGGACAACCCAGGTGCCCTCAGCCTCTCCTCACAGGAGTGCCTCCAGCCCCATCACAGCTTTTGTGCCCTCCTCCAGATGCTTTCAAGGACCGTAACATCCTTGTTATATCGTGGAGCCCAGAACAGAGCACGATATTCAAGGTGAGGCTTCACCAATGCTAAATGTAGTGGGAGAATCACCTCTTTACACTGGCTGGCCGTGCTGTATTTCAGATAGAGCATTGCCACACTCCTGAAGACATCAAAGGGGTGCCCAGTCAAGCAAAGAAGTGCAATTTGCACTTGCTGGGACATGCACATATAACCACACCCTTTCAAACCACTTGGAAGGAGTGTCTCAGAGCAGGTTTTCCCACTGAGAGACGTGATCTTCCACCTGTTGACCTCTGCATGGAAATTAAGAAGGAATTCATCTTGGTAGATCATGGAAGTGTTGTGAGAAACCCCGTTCCTTCTACCGCTGAGAAAATCCTCTCCTCTTCCTTTCTTTCAACTCTTTTCTGAGATTGAAGAAATGCTTCTTGTTTTGCATGTCTATTCGTTTACAAACACTGCTGCATAAGAAAGGCATGCAGTGAAAGACTTTTGCTGTGCTTTTTTTTCACAACTTCCTAACGAGTACTACTAAAACCAGTAACACACCTTCTCCGTGAAACACTGAAAAGCTGGGAACAATCCAGCTGAAACTGGCTATGCCATAGGAAAAATATCCTCACTTAGAGCAAAACAGAGGCTGAAGACTTGCGGGCCTCAGATGTCACCACAGAATGGCATGTTACGCTAGCTAGCTCAGATACCGAAAGCCACCTAGCACAAGCAGCATAAAGATTTACTTTACAGGCTATTTTACACCTTCTGATTTGCAGCTAGTTCAAGTATCTGCATGCAGCCTTCACTAAATACAAACCCTAAGAAGAGGAATGCAAAAAGCTTGCCATTTTAGAAATGTCTACTATACAGACATTCAACAAAGATCTTGCTGTGACTGTTATTCTAGAATAAACCAATTGGAAAGAGAAGGAAGGAGGTGTTTGTTAGGGCAAAGGAGGTTTGGATTTTAATCTTCCCTCTAATTTTTGCATTGTTTTGGCACTTACATTTAACAACCATGTTCTAGTTCCTCTCTCTGAATAAGGAGCTAGGTGTTACAGTAAGCTTATGTCAGTAACGCTTACTAAACACTTGAAATCCTAAGAACAGATGGAGAAATGCAGCTAAGTGGCATCCCATGCACTTTACTTGTTTCTCCTTTCCTCTTCACTTCTAGTCTTCACTATCAAAATTTAAAATTACCAAATCCACTTAGTCCTTTCCCACTTAGAGCCAATACGCAATTTCTTCCGTAAAATTTTCTAGCACTTCACCAGTCTGATCTTATATGACTCAGAAAGCTTTCATCACGTTCTTTGTGATAATTCAACAGTCTCCTAGACAACACGACAGCAGTATATAGGTCCTAAAATTAAGCAAAGAAGCTGTACTCTTAATTCCTCTGTAAAGACAACCTATGAACGAACCTGGCTCCACAACTTTTCTCTTTGTATTTTTCAACTACCACCAGAGAGTTATTGAGCCTCTATACTATAGCCAAGTTCTTCTTTATCCAGTCCCTTATTCTCATAGTCTTGTTTCAATGCAAATGTGTCCCTTGGTTAGAATCAGAAGCTGAGAGTTCATAGTGCTGTCACTACATAATTTGAGACTGTTTCTTGTTCCACAGGCACTGAGGTGACCAAACATTCCAGTTTAATCTAGATATTGTCAGTTCTTTGCTGAAAGCTGTTAATGCAGATTTGAGATAATTTTCTAACGCCATATATTTTTTCTCCATTACCTGCCTAGGTCTTTCTCAGTCAATAGTGTCCTTCCTCAGGCAAAGTGATGCATGTTGGATCAGGTATCAATTTTCTTAGGATGACTATCACTCGTTAGATCAGAAATCTGACACACCCAGATAGAGAGAATTCCTAGCTGTGTAATAAATGGACGTCATTTAATCCAAGATTGTGTGCATGAGTAAAGAAAGGCTTCTACAGAGCTGAAGGTCCAATGCTGTTTACCAGAAAGCACACGTTCTCTGAATATCTTCTTCTGTGGCAGGTATACCTCTGCCTAAATCCGTAAAGGTTCTTAAGCAACTAAGTGGAAATTAAAAATCTGGTTACTCAAGGATTTGTGATGAAGTAATATATTCATACTGATGACCAGGATGTATGTTTAGCATCTCTGAAGTTCAGCCATGCTTGGGAGCTTCAGGTCAAAATCTATTACAAAACACAGTGAGTCATGATTAAAACAACTGCCTTGAAGGTCTCAGTTAAAGACCACTTGGAGTCTGGTGTGCCCACACAGGAAAACTGAAAAGTAGAGCCATCCTTGCCAAGATTTGAGCTGCAACTCTAAGTATGTCCTATTTGAAGATTAGAGTTATTTGATAACTGTTTAGATAGGTAAACAGTAGAGTGCACTACAGGATAATGTTTTACAATAAGGGGATTCAGATCAATATAACAGGAATAAGGTAGCAACTGGAAAGAAAAATAAGCAGAGAATTATGACAGGATAGCATCTCTCTCATATTTTACTTATTGCTAGAAAGCAATTGTCCCAAACGAACAAATATGAATGTACATGTATGTAATTCCAGAGAAATCTGGAGAAATTCAGGTTCAGCTTTATAATGTGAGTCTGTAATATGAAATGCTGATAATGTAGAATATGCGTATTAAGTATTTTTTATATACTTCCCTACTCCTGAAATATTTTTCTTTTCTAAAAGGGATCATTGCAGGGAATTGCATAGAGATGCACTATGAATGCACAAAGCAAAAAATGGGGTAATGCAACCATGCATTTGGCCCTTCCTTTAAAACATGCTACCTATTAAAGATAGAAACACAACCACCTTTTTTGTGAACTTATTTTAGCTGCAGATGAGATGTGCTCAGATCATTGAGAGATTTGGCAACCAGCTCATCTACCAGACGAAAGAACAAAATGCTGTAGATAAGGAAAATAAAGGGGAGGGGAATATTAGATATGAAACATAATATCCCTTAGGCATTTATATTACCCAACTGTGTTTTCATTAACATTCAATATTTCTTTGTTTAACTTGCAACTTGTATGCCCTGTATTTTAAGGCATCAAATTATGCTGCCACATTGAGGATTATTTAAGCAATCCTGGTAAGTAGGTCAGCCAGTAATTTACTCTTCATTTATTAGCGTGTGCTAAAAGAAAAGAACAACACTGCTATTTGTTAAACGAGCAGCTGGACCCAAATTGTTGGGGGAAAAAAAAGCCATTAGGTGAGAAAGTGTTTTGTTAAGATTTCTAGCATAAAGAAAAGTACAGCAAAATCTGTTTGCCAGACAAATTTCTGTAGCAAGCAAACACGATTAAAGCAGCTTCTCTTCCATAGCAGGTTAGATTAAGCACCAGGAGGAACAATGCAGTGAAGAGCTCTGTATGACCCAGGGGACCAAGATGGAGGATGCAACTGGTCTTATGCTGCCTGATTAGACAAGCATTTTCCCCAACTGTGGTAACAGTCAAGAAACTGCCACTGAAAGAAAGAAAATAATACCAGTCAGATTTCTTTGAATCATGAGGAAGACTGTTCCCATTCAGTTATCATATATAAAAGCAAAAATAATGAAGTTGTTCTTTTTAAACTAGGGTATCCTGAGGCTGGACCTCAGATATTTACTTATAAACTAATCTCTAATTTCCCACCGTTCCCTTTGGAAATTCTCTCCAGTACAGTAATGCATCAAATAAATTTTAGAGAGAAGGTATTGATTTTGATTTGTAGCTTGAGGTATACATGGAAGGCTAGGATAAAGCTTTTAAAATACACTAACTGAATGGCACTTATGGGGAGAAAAGGCCAAAGATCTGATCTTTACGTTCTGAGATTGAAGTGCTAACATTTATCCTTCTCTCTGAAAGCAACATCAGCAGCTCCTCCATGTGAATACTCCGTAGTAAGGGATTTCCATGGGTTTAAATAAAGGTGAGGGCAATGTCCTTCTGCGCAGCATCATCTCCCTAAAAAACTGTCAGAGTGACTCAGAACTGGCCATTGTGTATGTTCTTACCTAGCATTCATAAAGGAGGTAAATTGTACCGTTTTTCTGCCTCGGTTATTTTACAACAGTGCAGCTCTGCTTGGGCTGAGACCAGGCAGAAACCAAAAGCTTTGCTGATGTTGGCCTCAAGAGCTTCCTTGAATGGTAGCTCTCAATTACAGTTTGCCTTTTCCTTTACTTAGAAACTTTGTTTTTAACAAGTTTTATTCATGAGCTGGCCTTCCTCAATGCAGAAGATTGATTTGAAAAGTTCAGCTTCCCTTCCCCTTCTCCCTCCCTTCCAAAAAAAATTTTCTTTCATAAGCTCTGAAGCAAAAACATCATTAAATTTTCTTTTAAATGACTGCTCGAGGAGTTTATGGAACCTTAACTTTCCAAAGGAGTCTGCAAGAAATAAGGAAGAACATTTTACTAACAGCTTATTAAAAATATCCTGATAAATGTATTTCTAAAAATTCAGAATGCAAGAGAGATGTCATGTTGCTTTGCTAGAGAAAAAAAAGAGAATTTAGGACAATGAGCTAGAAGAACAGGGTATTCAGAAAGTAAAATAGTTTGATAGTCCCTGGTTTCTATTTATTTCTTACTTTTCTAGGTCCGTAGCTTGCAGTGGATTACAGGATGTTTCTATTAAGCAAAAGGGATTATGAAGCAGTTACAGAATATGGTTTTGATTCTTTTAAAGGACCGGTTTTCCACAGAACTCAGCTTTTAACAAGTCCCTACTGTTCATTTGGGCAAATGCATGCACACAGGTACCATCGCTTTTAAAGGATTGGGAAAACAAATATAGTATCAAGATACGAACTGAAAGTCAATAAATTTGGGTTACGCCAACGCAATGGGGGACAAACATTTCATCAGAAACTCCAAGAGGATTCCAGGATTCTTCTGTGGCACTCATCTTGTGACTGAAGAGTCTATTAGCCCTGATATCTCCTCAGCCTCAGCAGAAATATCAGTCTCTCCAGCAACCAGCCTGTTTAGGACATCACACAGCACATCCCATTTGGCAAGTGGAGATTGTACAGCACGAAACGTTGTTTCCACTATGCATTAAATGGGCAACCATATCAACTGTAGTTCATGGCTACTCTTAAAGCGTAACTACACAAAGAATGCATAGCTGATGGGACATCCTTTAGGCTGAGTAAGCACAGACAGCTGGAAGAAGACATATATTCATCTCCCTCCATTGTTTTCTCCAAATTTCTAAAATGACTTCATTGTTGACAGCCATGACCACCTCATCTGCATCTAAGCCTTGCCACCAGAGTCAGGGGGTATTAGGTATTACGAGCAATGAATCACTCAACTTCACAGTTTTCTCCTAAAAGAGGAAGATTTAAAGTGGACTCGTAAATAAGATTGTAAACAGCAAGAGAGCAAAGATTCTGCAATTCTGTGTTTGAAAACAAGCTCGACACTATGCTACCCAAAAGAAAATAAAAGGGCACTGTCACTCTGTTGTCTGTACCTACTGTCTCACCACAAGACATTACTGAGACACACAGTCCATTAATAGATCACTGCTCAAAATTCCCTCCACAAAATTCCACTTCAGAAAACCTTTTGCTTCTAAAGGGACCGAAGGCTCAGTTAAAAATCGAATCATCTTACTCATGAAATAAGATAAAATTTTCACACTGAGGAATGGACAGGTGTACAATCAGCCACAGGCAGCGAGGATTTTGCAAAATGTCTGCTATTAATTATCTGATATCGTGAATCACCTAATTACTGGCTGAAGGCCTGTGGAGTTTCCATTCCCTGACGTAACAGAGTGGAATACAGGCTAGAATGTGCTGTAACGGAACAACTCAAGAGAACAGTGCTTGGACACTAACTACAAAATGCTGCTGAAAAATACACCAAAAGCAGAGCCACCTCTCCTCGTCCCTCTGATACCACTTGTGCTTCAATCAGACACATTTTTCAGCCTTCAGCAAATAAATGTACAAGTAAAAGATGTGCAGCTAAGAGACATTAGTCCTTTTTTTTTCCTGCTTTGGTATCAGTATATGTAATAAACGGATTGTTTCTTGGCCAAATATCTCCCGGTCTGAAGGGGTCATTTGGCTTTTAAGAGCTTCAAGTACCGTGACCAAGTATCTAGAGTATCTATACTTTCTGGACAAAAAAGGAAGGCAGAAGTCAAGACTGTGTACAAGTCAGAAATTACATGTTTCTCTGAAAAAAATTAAAGCAAAGGACTGTTTATGATATTCTACCACAACAGAAAGAAGGCTCAGGCTTATCAGGCAGCTGTAATAAAGAAAAAGTTCAGATTTCAGTCGTGCAGTTCTTTAAAGGAGTTGCTGTTAAATACCAGCTATTTCTGCTGTGAAGAACACACTACCAGGAGTAAAGCTGGACAGGAAAATCCACGATTATTCTTCTATGCTTCCCAATTTCAGCACGAAAGCTGTTTTAAAGTGAAGCAAAAACTTGCGCAATTACTTCCAGAGGCAGCTGTAAATCACAAAACCTTCACAAATTGCTGTCAAGGTACACTGATCCCTTTGCGTTTAGCACAACACTGCAGATGCAATAACATCTTTAGCAGCTGGGGCTTGCACACAGTTCCTTTTATGCACAGGATCACAGGGCCTGGAATTCTGTTGTGGATACACAAGGTCTGATATAGTCTGTTAGCCTCAGCTTGGCTTGACAGACACTTAACAAGGCATTGCTCTTACCCTCAGTGTCTTCAGTGAAATTAAGGCCTTCCCACTGCCTTCAGCTTTCCCTAATTATTCACAAACTGTGTGTGTCCTACAACTACCTAGAAGGTAGTTTCCTTCCCCGCCAGCTCCCCTGCTATGTCACCTCTCCTTAGAATTTGAAGCTGATAGCCTTTTCTCAGGACTAAGCATTTATTATGGTAGCCAGCAGGTAGTTAATTTTTTCCAGGTTAATGAGGAAGCGAAGAAAGCTACATAGGTAAAATGTAAGATAAAAGGTAAAATAGGCTCTGACTCCCCGTGCAAGTGGCAAGTCAGGCCATTATGACTTCTTGTGTTGGCAGACAGATGTTGGAGAAGCAGCTTTCTAACAGGATGGTAAAATGTGCTTCTGAAAGCAATACTATAAAGTTCCTCTTCATGTGTTAAATCACATACCAGAAAATACAGAATCTCCTTAAAAGCAACAGGCTGCCGATCAGTGTTCAGGCATTCCAAGGAAAGTTTCCCCTATTCATAGAATCATTTGGGTTGGAAGAGATACTTAAAGGTCCAACTCCCCTGTAGTGAACAGGGAAACCTCCACTAGATCAGGTGCTCAGAGCCCCATCCATCCTGACCTTGAATGTGTCCAGGGCTGGGGCATCCACCACCTCTCTAGGCAAACAGTTCCAGTGCTTCACTGCCCTTATTGTAAAAAACGTTTTCCTTATATACATACTCAATTTTTTTTTTTACTCTTTTAGTTTGAAACCATTTCCCCTTCTCCCATCACAACAGACCCTGCTAAAGAACCTCTCCTTCTCCTTACAGCCCCCCTTTAGATACTGGAAGGCCGCTATCAGGTCTCCCTGGAGCCTTCTCTTCACCAGGTTGAACAGCCCCAGCTCTCTCAGCTTGTCAATGTTGGGAAGGTGTTCCATCTTCCGAAACATTTTGTGCTTTCCTGATACTTTCTCTGCACATTGTTAGCAAATGGTTGCAACTGAGCAGAAAAGCAAGCAGACAGCTTTTGAGCATGACCAAGAGGAAGGAGTTTTCCACAAATAAAGTCAGAACAGACTTTGTAATAGACAAGCACTTCTCAAACACATTAAAACCCACCTTTCTGAGCCTCTCTGATCCCACCCTTTTGTCATTAACAGCATCAGCCACGCTCAGAGAGCTCAATTTGTAATCACTCCTCTTACACCTGTCACTTTGCACTTTTCACAGAAAGGACCAAGTCATCAGGATGGAGCCCATAAAGGAGTGAAAAAAGCCTAACTTCCAGTAACACTAGCAAAGAATATTTGGGGTCGTATTGTGCTACACCTGTGAAATGCTCCTCAGAGAGCAAGCAGGAAGACAGAATACATTTCAATGTGTTTTACAGTTATAAGGAAGCAGGTCAATTATGACAATTCCTGAAGCAGTAATAACTGAGGCAGATTTATTGCATTGCTCTTTGGAGTCCAGTGAGACTTTCTATCATATTTAAGGACAGAACATTATCAAAGCTCTAATTCCATTCCATTCCATTGAGATAGACTTTCTTATCACAGGCACACAAAGTAACTGTAAAACTCAAAACTACACATGAAGAAATGATCTGGTGGCAGATGTTGTGAACGTCGCGTCCCTGGACATACTCAAGGTCAGGCTGGATGGGAGCACCTGATCTGGTGTAGGTGTTCCTGTTCATTGCAGGGGAATTGGACCAGATGGCCTTTAAAGGTCCCTTCTAACTCCAACGATTCTATCAATCTATGATTCTACTTTTCTTTTAATTTCAAGTAAGCAAAGCCTGAGTTATCTATTCAAGAGACTCTATCAGACATTAGACAAACAAAATGGCCAACTAGACATTAAGATCAACACTTTCCAAAGCATCTAGAGCAGCTACTACCTACTATGTGATAATTTATAATGATCTATATTTGCTGGAAGAGTAGGTCAACAACCTATCTCAGACAGCCTAAGCTTGGCATTGGTGATCAGGAAAATAAATGGGAGAGTTATAGAAAATTCCATCTCTACAGTGTGAGTTTGCCTTGGACCTTCCAGAAACTCTCCTGAAGCTTAGAAAGTGCTCTAAAACAACGATCCTTTTCTTGTAGAATAGCGTGACATTCTCATCTGCAGAACTGTAAGGGTGATACAGCAAAGAACCTGGAGAAGTGTCTCGGCAGAGAAGCACCATGATTTGTGTATTTCTTACAGCTTTGGGAAAAAAAACAAAGTGATTTTGACTTCATAACTGATAAGCCAGTACTGTATCCAAACGCTCAACAAAAACTGCCTGGCTTTTAAAGAACATTTTGTCTGTCTTCCTTCCAATCCGCTCCTAAAGCTACATCTGAAAGGTACTAGCTTCCATCTTAACATAGATGCAGGGAAAAAAAGAGTTTCCTTAGCTGCATATATTAAATTCAAGCCATTTTCCTCTGTTGCAGTTGTTGATAAATCGAGTCCAAACTCGCTTTAGCTCATACTTTTTATTCTTCCCAATAACAAATGAGTGAAGCAGCCAAGGACAGAATTTGTTTAACTTCTCCTCTTTCCCCTACCTTCAAATGAACCTCTTGCACCCTTCTGAAATGCGTAGTCTTGTACTGCAAACAGCCTTCTTTCTTTCTGAGCAAGTCATGAATGCAAAGAAATTGTGCTTGATGGGAATGCTGCAGGGATGCACACGACTTAGTTTTTGTCACTTAACAGAAATGTTTTATTTTTTCTAACTCTTAATCTTTTTACAGGGAGAGGAAAAATTCTTATGCTTACCCTGTAAGTGAAGATGAAATTACATACCCACAGTTTTTTCTCCTCACTGCACCATTCCTGGGCAAAGCAGCCTCTCTGGAAACAATAGCTCGAGCTTTAGGTACCCACTGGGAAGACAGAGCATCACGCTTGATTTAATGCCCTTCTCATGGGATTCACTCTTGCTAAGGTGCCTGTGTGGTCTATGCCAGAAGGGATACACAATTCACATGTGGATCCAATGCTCACTGGGAAGTATTTAGTACTTACAGAGCCTAACAGGAGTGAGCATCCCACGGATTACAAAAGTGCACCTGAGAACTGTCCTCCATCAGGAGAAAACCAAAGGCTCACCTAACTGGTACGAGAAGGAGAAAGCTGAATACCAGCATCTCTCTCCATTACAACCAAAAGCTGCGACCAGAAAATAACTGCTATTAGATTATACAGTCAGCTAATGAGCAGAATGCTGTCAGTGCCTCAAAATCCACAAAGTGTGAAAAGCAGTATACCCTCTGGATCATTTTAAAAATACTTTTCAGGCATGAGATAGATCACACAAGCAATATACACAGACAAATAATGCCTCAATCTGCATGCTCTATTGCATTCCGAGCAGTACCCATCAGAAATTTGCCAGGATCCTGTACTTTATATTTATATATACATATAAGAAACTAACAAACAAAAAACATCTTTAATAGTAACAAAGCTTGCAAGGTGAAAGAGTGTTTGTTCTCTTTCTACCACTTGACACTCAGTTTCCCTTTGCTGTTCACACAGCTGGAGACTGTTCAGTGACAGAACTGCAAATAGCGTAACTTCTGGATTGAGAATTTTGTAATGCATACACAAAATTCCCCCCCCCCCCCCCCCCCCCCCTTACTACATATGCAGTCTGGTTGATCCAAAGAGACTGCATAGCCAAACCTGGTCCACTGCTATTTACCATGGATCTATAAATAGTAAATAGCACATTGTTTCTCTTGGTAGCCATTCATGCGATGACTACCTTCACTTTGCCATTTACAGGAATTGATGGACTGAGAGCATTAGGCTGCTTGCTGCTGTTTATGGAACAAATTGTCTCAGAACTTACAGAAATAGGGCAGAGATGGGGAGAAATAATGTACATCATTACCTGGGGACTCCATAATCTTGAAGTGATTCGCCATTCCATACAAGGAGGAAAATCCCAATTATAAAAGGGAGACTAGAGAAGGTGTTGAGTACTGCAACAGTACTGAAGTAGTAGCTTTCCCTGCCCATGTGATGAAAGAAAATAAAAAATCCCTGACAATATAATGAATCTCTGAATGACAATGGAGCTACAGGGAGACAATAAAACTCATCACCCTAAAAGCATGAAAATGACAGATCAATACAACTTGTTTGTTACTTGACAAGCTCTCAGATTTTTGCACCACATCCTTAATACAAACTGAGTCCAAAGTTAACAAGCAGACATGTAGAAACAAGTAAAACAAAACAAACAAACAAAAAACCAACAACCAACCTAACCTCAAGATGAAGAGGAAAAGGAAATAAATTGATTCAGGTTCAGTTTGAGAGGAAATGGAGGAGCCTGTTTCAGAAATGACCTGGAAGTTGCAAATCATGGACAGACTATGGTCCAGCTGGTCATCTACCCCATGTGTATTTCCTAAACGTTTAAAAACTAAAAAAGAAGAGTCGAGCTTCTGGATATCTGCCACTACAAATCCATAGGCAATTTTAAAGGAATCAGTAGGACAGCATTCCCTTCCAGAAACCAGAAAAAAAGACACTTTTCCTGTTTGTTGATACCATTCTGTACACTCGTGTAATATCTAACATAGTGCGATCCCGATGTGACTGGGCTTTGTCCGTGACACTGTAATAGCAATAATAGGCTTGCTGAAATTAGTAAACTCATAATGACTTCAAAGGACTTTGACTCAAGGCACTGAACAATTTCTAGAGCCTGTTTTTATTCAAATTGTTCTCTGTGAAAAAAAAAAAAATCATTTGTACCTCCTAGAGACAGGTCACTCATATAGACAGAGGCTGGTGAAAGAAAGCAGAAGTAAAGCAGCAGTCATTCGGTAGCAAAGCAGTATTTCTTGCTGACAACAATAAACACAGCCTAATGACCAGCAAGATCTAACCATGCACAAACAAAACTTATCTCAGAGAAGAGATAAGGCTGGAAGTATTCTTACTAGAATCTAGCTAGCATCCAAACACTCACTGTTAAATTCTGTTGAGAAATTTTACATCTGCAGCAAAAATAATAGCCATTTACAAATGAATTCTGACTGTTCCTTCCTGCCATGCAACTCTTCATTATTCACTCTCATTTCCCCTTTACTCTTCCTCCAGAACTTACATTACTTGTTGGAAATATATCCCTTGTTTGAGAAACAGGATTTTGTAACACCTACTCCCACTTTTTGGGAGGATGGGAAGGGTATGGAAATGAAAATTATTTAATTTGCTTTCATATGTTCACATTTTAGAAGGATAAGTCTGACCGGGAAGTATGGATCATGGCAGAGAGAATTTGAGTGTTAGAAGAATGTGTCTGAGATGTTAAGTGGGGCTGGTATGTAAGATAAACATCTGAGGCCTGCTGAAGAGAAAACATTTTCTTTTACTGAGCAGGAATTTTATGGAAGAAAGGCAAGGTTTTCTCCCTACACAGAGGTAGCGTTAGGAGATGGGGCAACCTCTTCTTCGTATGTGAGAGATTTTGGTTTTCAGGTACCTTTTCTAGCCTTCTGGATCTGTTACCTTCTTCCTACACATTCAGATATTAATAGAGATTGCACTTACTCCTCTCTAGCATCAACCTCTTAACTATCTTTTTGTCTTGGACATAGCTCAATGAAGAGGGGCAGTGACTATAAACACTGAGTGAACACGGGGGTTCTTGGAAAAGAAGATACTGAAATTATTTGTATTTGCCATTTGGGGAAAAAAAAAACAAAGCAGAACTTACGTAACCATCTGCAGATGTTGATTAGCTTCTTTTAAAAATAAAGGGTTGGTGTTGATAAGTGTTAGCAGAGAAAATCTGGCTGCCTTTACCGCAGATGCAGAGCTGAGCTCTCACACTAGTCAGTTCCGCACCATGCCTCTATATTACAATCATATAAAAGATTCCTATAACAGGGAAGAAACACAAACCTCCATGTCTTATAAATAACAATCTGCAGACCCTAAGTGAATACAAGGATGTAATACACTCTAGGATTTCTGCAGCTGTTAATAAATCACTCAAGCTGCACTCCAGCAGCTTATGACATCAGCAGCAGCCCTCAAGTGAATTACAGCCATTAATTTACACACAGGAGGCCATCTATCATCTATTATTGACCATCTGTTACTGAGAAAATGTACATTTTTTTATAAATTATTAAGATTTTGATAGAAAATGGTCATTAATTTTATTCATTTTCACATGCATTTGTAATGCTTAACTTCAAGTTTGTAACCATCGGTGCAAACTGATCTGTGACACCAGTTGGAAGCCACCGCACGTGGATGGCAGTGGCACACCTCACGGCCCATTTGGGAGGCACAGCGTTGGGTGCTTAAGGCCCCTGCATGGATATGAGTGGAAGGGATTGATCCTCTCAAAGGCGTCACGGGAAGGCATGTACTTTCTCAGCAGACAAAAGAAACAAATTCCTAGCGCGTCCAATGCCATATAAAGTGCTTATCCACTGCTCGCTGTGTCCTTTGCAATTTGAAACCTGTTATGCTTTGTACAACATCATTTCTTCCAAATAGTAAAAATAACAGCTATCGAACATCTGCTTACAGTCAACAGAAGATAAAACATTATCTCAAAGGAAAAATCAGGCTCACTACACCTGCTGATTTACTACAGCCTCTTCCTTGCACTTCTATTTCCTCCCGCTTCTACTTCATGTGGTGGTATCACTGTGCCCTTATCATCAGCACGATTGATTGACTGTACAGATTTAGGTACAGTTTATGCAGTTTAAAATTGCAACAGGATTTATAGCAGCTACAAGACATAGCGTTATTTTTAAAAGAGGTTATTGTTAATGCTTTGACAAACTTGGAGATATTAGCATAGGGCTTGTACAATATATAGAAGTGCTTCTGGGCAGTGAAACTGGGCAGTGCTTCAGGGCTTCCAAGGAATGGAGGGGGAGGAATGGGGCACCAAACTACGCATGGGAATCAGCTTGGAGCATGTCAGAGCAACAAACAGTTCAGGGCTGGCTCAGAGCAATACCACTCTGAGTTATTCAGTATTCAGTGCGCTCTTTTCCCAGATACTCTTCTCAGTGCTGTAAAACTTGCCCTGCATGAGGTGCCCCTAGCCTGGCAGGTCTGCAGGAGAGCCAGAACATGTATGACAACTCAGCTTTGTTACTGGCACACAAACACTCCCCGATGCCTGCTTCAAAAAATGCTTACACTGGGGCTATGCAGAAGTCCCGCATCACAAAAGTAGGCAAAAAATCCCAGATGCCTACGTGGCTGAGTACAGCTGTCAAGTGGGCAACGGACTTTCCAGTTACATGTTTGTACGCCTCAAAATTGCTCACAACCACAGTCTTCAAGACAGATCTGCAAATAAAAGAAGAATGAACAACGGCATTCCTGTCACATCGAGACAAGAAACCGTATGCCCGGCAAAAGCCACATCTTTGCCACTGGAAGCCGAATTTGGCTTTGTACCACCGGACGGCATTGGGTTTGTTTGCAGTCTTTCTTCACGGAGAGGAAAGGACTGAAGGTCTGGTTCTGAAACTGTGGAAGCTTGGACCTATGTGATGCCTTAGGTGCGTGCAAGGCAGCAGTCTCTATACCTAACTCAAATCCAAAGTTCAAGTTTCACGGCTTGAAAGACATGGTTTTACAAAACCACTCATCACATAAAGATTTTAAGAAGTACAATTTTTCAGTGAAAACTGGATGCTTTCAAAAAGTTTGCAATATTATGATTACAGGGTCGCATCCTATGTGACATGTCGAAAATGCAAATCTCCTTAAGGTGGAAAGAGCTACAAACTCACCAAAGAGTAAATGTAGTTATTTATAAATTGCATAACTGTCAACAATTTAGGAACACTACTGTGGGAATTAAAAACTACTGATTCCTGCCAATGCACACTGAAATGAATTCATCTGGCATGTGTTCTGCATCATTCAGCCCTATATTAGCAGAAAAAAAATTATCAAGCAGACGTCACAAAATCATCATGTGACTGAAATACTGGGTAGCGTGACTGAAAGAAACTTTTACTCCTGTAAGAAATGATGCCATCATCACTGTTCTTTGATAATTAACTAGGAAACAATAAAAGTTTCAGATCTGAGACCCTTTGCATTCCAGTGAAGACTAAGCCTAAATGGTAGCGTGAATTTAGGAAGTGAAAGTTACGCTGAAATTCGCCATTGGGTTTTCCCAGTACAAAATACAACAAATTTCTGATGACATCTAGTTGGAGCCAGTCACCATGTGTCTGCTGTTTTTCAGAACAAAATATGAGCAGTCAAAATAGTTTAACATAGTAGACTTATTTCTGATGCATGCTGTCACGGTTTGACCACCTGACTTTCTGATTTTCAAAGACAACATTTTGTGTTATTGAATGAAAGAGCTACAGTGGGAAGATGCTAGAAGGTAGGAAAAATAACAAAACCAATAGCAATCAAACCGAAAACAGCATCTTTTTTCTTTAACTTTTAGAATTGCCACCAGAATAGCAGCAGAAATAAGTTTTAAATAAATGCATTCTAAAAGAGAGTTCTTTCAGTCCACTTTGCTTTCAGATCACAAGTTGGAGCCTGCAGGAGGGTGAGAATAAAATTTGCTGCCCTTCCTTCAGCTCCATTCAGAACTCACCATGCCCTGCCGAACTGCAGCGATCCCTTCGTGCTGCTGGGACCAGAGATGGCATCTCCTGGTCCCGCACCGCGCAGTGCCTGCAGTCACCTCACACATGCACTGAACAGGCTGAGGCACCTACAAAACAATATACAAGTGCTGTTACTAATATTATCACAGACTCACTGCCTGTTGTCCTATTAATAACCAATTCTGGTCTAAGTAAAGCTTTCCAGGGTTTGTAATTTAAGTGTAAAACCTGTGCTACTTTGGTTTAACGACATGGCACGGCTAAGCTCAGCTTCAGGAGCAACGCCTTGTTGTTACAGTAAAATCCATTTGCTCAAAATCTGGGTTGTTAGAATCCATGCCATTTCCAGGAACTGCAACGCTTGAGTAATTACAGTAGAATTAAACCCAGTTCCATGTGAAAAGTGTATTTTATTTAACAACCTTAAACTTAAGTTTCCTACTAAGTACCACCCAAAGACTTCCAGTACACAAAGGGAACTGATAAACAGGAGGAAGACCGACTTTTTACACAGCGTAACGATGACAGGACAAGGGAGAATGGCTTTAAGCTAAAAGAAGAGATCCAGGTAAGATGTTAGGAGGAAATCCTTTACTCACAAGGGCAGCAGGGCTCTGCCACAGTGTGTCCAGAACAACCGTGGATGCCCCATCCCTGCAGGCGCTCAAGGCCAGGCTGGAAGGGGCCCTGGGCAGCCTGAGCTGGTGGAGGGCAGCCCTGCCCACAGCACGGAGTGGGAACTGGGTGGGCTGTAAGGTCCCTCCCAACCAAACCATTCTGTGGTGCCGGCAAATGGCTCTCGGAACTTTCTCTGCAGCAAATCATTCCCACAAACATTTATGGTGACTTACAGTGAATGCAAATACTCTAAAAGCTTCCGGCAAACTTATAAAATTTATATTTGAGAACAAACTGTACCGTGATCACTGCGCACCGCGTCAGGAAACACAAAGGGCAACTTAAAATATTGGGCGTGCAGTAAAACTTGTGAACTTTGAGCAGAACGCAGCTGTGCGGATGACCCAACGCCGGCACCGAGGGGCTGCCACAGGAACACACCCCGTTAGCACCGAGAGGAGCACGGCCCGAGGGGCAGGGCAGCCCCCGCTGCTCTCTGGGGCTCTGTCCCCAGGCGGCACCGCGGCGCTCTCAGCACCTCTCCCTGAGGAGAGCGGGTAGGCGCCATTTTTAAAGAGCCCTGTCAGGGCGGAAGGGGAAGCAGGTGCCTGCTGCTCGCTGAGGTGGCGGCCCCGGAGGGCGGGCTGCGGCCACACACACACACAGTTCGGGGCCCGGGAAGGGACACCTGCATACCGTAGCAGGGCGGCCGGGAGACGAGCCACCTTACAGCGCAGCGTCAAGCAGCGCCCGGGATGGGACTCCTCGCATTTAAAGGGCAGCCCCGGGCGGAGGGATCCCAGCAGCACACAGCCGGCCGGAACTTCTTACTCCCCGTGCACCTCCTAGCGGCGGGGCGGCCCGGACCTCGTTTTCTCCACGGGAATCCCTGCGCCGTGCCGAGCGGTCATGGGCGCTGCGGTCCCCGCTGTTCGTCCGCCGCGGACGAGGCGCGGAAGCTCGCTGACTCGCGGCCTGCCCCTGCGCCGGCCCGCGTGAGGGGGAGGTGGGGAGCGGCGCGGCTTGAGGAAGGAGGAGGAGGGCTCGGTTTTCTTTCGAGCTGTGTATCCTTCCGCGCAGCGGGCACAAGAGGCTGGGGCCGCGGTGTCCCTCCGCCGCCGGCAGCGTAGGGGCAGGCGGCGCCTCTCTGGA
Source organism: Numida meleagris (assembly GCF_002078875.1). NCBI lineage: Eukaryota > Metazoa > Chordata > Aves > Galliformes > Numididae > Numida > Numida meleagris. The sequence continues at coordinate 16,406,806 of NC_034414.1, read as the reverse complement.
GGGGGCGAGGAGGTCGCGGCTTCGCGGGAGAGAGAGGAAGAAACTTAGGAGCGCGGTGGCTGGAGCAACGGATCGCCCGGCTGGGCAGCCCGGCGGAAAGAGAACTTTAACACAGAAAGAGAAGCGCGAGGAGGAGAAGGAAGCGGCGGCGGCCACAGCCGGCCCTCACCGCCGCCCCGCGGGGTCCCTGCGAGGGAGCCCGGGGGACTCTTTTTCGCGGGGTCCGGCGGAGGGATCTCTCGGCGGCTGTCTCCATCGCCTCCCCCCTACACCGCTCGCCCCTCGGCGCCGCCATCTTGGATTTTAATCCGCCATTTTTTTCCTCCCCCCACTCGGAATTATTTTTCACCATTACCTCCGTGCTTTTTTTTTTTTTCCCCTTTCCTCTCCTTATTTCTTTTTTCCTCGCTCGGCTTTCTCTTTTCTCCCCTCGTCTTCCTTCTTTTTTTTTTTTTTTTTTATTCCCCCCCCCTCGCTCCTTTCCCTTGGATGAGCCATTTCCCACCCCCGGCGGACGCTGGGGCAGCACCGGCGGCGGCGCGGAGGCGACCTGAGGTGAGCGCGGGGGGCACAAAATGGCGGCGGGACAGGGCCCTCCCTGCCAGGGCCTCCCTCACCGAGGGGCGTCCGCCCCCTCCCAGCCCCGCGGTGGGGAAGGCCCGGGCGGAACGGTAGACCCTAGGGGGCAGCAGGGAGCCGGGTGGAAGGAAGGCAGCGCCTGTAGCCGTCTACAGGCCTGGGGCAGAGTGGCTGAGAGCTGTGCGGAAGGAAAGGATCTGGGAGTGCTGGTCAGTGCTCGGCTGAATATGATCCAGCAGTGTGCCCAGGTGGCCGAGAAGGCCAGCACCATCCTGGCTTGTATCAGCAATAGCGCAGCCAGCAGGAGCAGGGAGGTGATCCTCCCCCTGTACTCAGCGCTGGTGGGGTTGCACCTCGAGTGCTGTGTACAGTTTTGGGCCCCTCGCTGCAAGAAAGACACTGAGGACACGGGGCGAAGCTGTGAGGGGTCTGGAGCACAAATTTGATGGGGAGCGGCTGAGGGAGCTGGGATTGTTCAGTCTGGAGAAGAGGAGGCTCAGGGGAGACCTTATCACCTCTACACCGACCTGAAAGGAGGGTTTTGGGAAGGAGGAGGTCGGCCTCTTCTACTGGGTAACAGAGATAGAATGAGAGGGAATGGCCTCAAGTTGCACCGAGGGAGTTTGGATTGAGTGTTAGGAAGCAGCTCTTCTCCAAAAGAGTGGTGATGCTCTGGCACACCTGAGGTGTTCAGGGAACACGTAGATGTGGCACTGAGGGACATGGTCAGTGGGCACGGTGGGAGTGGGCTGGGGGTTGGACTTGGTGATCTTAGAGGTCTTTTCCAGCCTCAGTGATCTTATGGTTATGGCCCATTGAGCCAGGTGTGTTGTTGTGTTCTTATCACATGAACCAGAAACTGCCTGGGTCCTCTAGGTCATCACTGATGGATTTTTGAATATAGATACATACAGCTTTTAAACGAGGATTTAACGTCTTTCCCCCATCCCTATTCTAAAAATGCTGTTGGTTTTCTGTGGGTTGGAGGTTTTTTTGTTTTTTATTTACTTATTTATTTTTATACATTACTTCATTACTTTTTGGAGGGTGTTTGTATACTGTCTTTCTTTGCTGTAGAGTTCAAAGCAGGTTGCCTACTACACATATTAGGAAATATAACCTTAATTGGGTGTATGTGTGAAAATGCTCAGTTTCCTGGAGTCACATAGTTATGCATATATTGATGTGTATGCTTGAAGGGAGTTATAAGCAGGAAGGGGAACAACTTCTTACATGATCTAAGAGTGGTAGAACAGGGAGGAATGGTTTTAAACTAAAAGAGGAGAAATTCAGTTAGGTGTTAGGAAAGAAATTCCTTGCTCAGAGGGTGGTGAGGCACGGGCTGCCTAGAGAACTGAGGATGCCCCATCCCTGGATGCGCTCAAGGCCAGGTTGGATTGGGCCCAGGGCAGCCCTGGCCATGGCAGGGCTTGGAGCTCAGTGATCTTTAGAGTGTGCATGTATCTGTATAACTGCATAGAGGTGTGTGTTTATTTGATGTTGTCCTTAACAATTTATCAGCTTTAGAATTCTGTCTTCGCTTCCAGATGTGTCAGCAAGTTGCAGGGCAACAGTTCACCTGTGAGTGTCTGTTTGCAACAGCTCCCTGTACCAGTGCTAGTGAACTACTTCTCTTTTTTTCCTAATGCAAATGCAGATCAGCACTTTACTGTTTTTTAAATGTGTGTACACATATATATGTGTGTGTGTGTGTGTGTGTGCGTGTGTGTTAAAGCTTTGTCTTGGAAACAGATTTCCCAGTAAGTTCTAATGATGTTTACATTTTGCTTCCAGTAGGTATTGGAGTTGAAATTATTCATCCACTTCTCCGAGCTTTCTGAAAAGTGACTAAATGCAACTGGGTCAGGTTGTCTGTGGGCATGAAGTGGCTGGGAGAATCCAAGAACATGGTGGTGAATGGCAGGAGGAGTGGAAGCAGGGCGTCTAACGACCACGTACAGAATCAGACCAAATTGCAGCACACAGGAAAGGAGAATCCCAGGTCTGGCAAAAATGGAGTTGAAAGAAGATCAAGCAGATGTACGTACATGTTTGTGCAGTTTGGTGTTTGTGGTTCATCTGTCAGTTTGCGTGTCAGCTTCTACTTAATTCACAAAGAAGGTGTGCGTGTAACTCTCATCAGAAGTATTAATTATGTTTGTATTTATTGGACATTGTAACTCATTTTGGGAATATGGATCTCTTCAGTTTAAAAGTTAAGAGAAAGTAATAGCTTCGGATTAATTTATGTTCTGGTTGTGTGTGATATACAGGATTGGCATTAACTGAGAACTAGTGTGATTGGAACTTGATAACGGATATGACTCGAGTTACTAGCCCAACTCTTACTTCCACACAGAAACGTGTTCACTAAACCCCATTTTCAATGAAGTCACGTGTATCAGTAGTAGTTAGAAAGCTGTTCTAAGGAACATGAGGGTTTATTTTTGCTATTGTCCTGTAGTGAGGAACAAAATTAAAAGTTTTGAGAAAACCCTTGTTTCAAATTTTAGGGCAGTCAGTTTTAAATTGTGTTGGCTTTGTCACACTTGTAGATCTGAAACTTTAGTGGCAGGTGTGACTGGGTTGTGCGCACTGGGAAAAAGCATGTATGTGGGGAGGTGGAGAGAGAAGGAAGCCAAAATTAAAGACAGCCATAAAAATACATTCTGAAATGCTCCCACCATTGTCAGCTACAATAACCAACAAAACCAAGATGTAAATTTGTACTGTGCTCCCGCTTCTTCGTGATTTTATATATATATATATATTATTTTTTTAATCCAAACTTCAGTTGCAGCCTCCCCTTCCCCTTAATGTGGGTGGGTTTCAGAACATTCCATAAATGATACCTGGTTTATGCTTTCTTATTTGCAGGTAGTGGTGCTTCAGGATTTGAGGGTCAGAGTCGTTATGTGCCTTCCTCTGGAATGTCTGCCAAGGAACTGTGTGAAAACGATGACCTAGCAACTAGTTTGGTTCTTGATCCTTACTTAGGTTTTCAGACACACAAAATGAATACTAGGTAACTTGTCTTTATTTTTCTAGAAAAGAATTGATGTAATCAGAGGACCAATTAAGATGATAACTGTGGAATTTCCTGCATGTTTACAAAAGTCTGAAACAATGATAGTTGGTGGATTCAGCCTTTAGAATGGTGCTGCATGTGAGACTGGAACTTAAAGCTCTGTAGCTGTATGGTTTTGTAACGCTGTCACAGGTCTTTCTATTATCCTTAGCAACAGTTTCTGCTGTAGAGCAGTGTGTTAATAGATGCTTTTCTAGCTTAAGCAGTTAACTCATCTTAAGTTTTAAACCTTTAGCCATTTGAAATAATATTTCAAAGACAAGAGTTGGTGTCTGGGGAGTGTGGTGTATTTCCTGTTTATTTTGTTGGCCAGGGTTTTTTTCTCAACTTTTACAACAACTTGAGATTTACTTCCTGTGTTACAGTGTTAGTGCCACTTGATACCAAACCCTGAAGAAATGCTACTCAGATATGTCTGTGTGTATATAAGATAAATTGATGTGCACATTTGGACCCTTCCTGCCAGATTTGCACATACTGTTATGCACTTGCCTGAATACCTGGCTTAAGTTTAGTGCGGGCTCGTGGTTTAGTTGTTGCATGCCTCTTCCTGTTTTGCCAATTACACCATCAAGTCTAAGTGTAATTTGTAAAAGGTATGCATTGCTGGCTTACTGGAGAAGCTATGCATGAATGGTAAGTTTCTAAGGATAAGGAACTGTGTGTTTACTATTGTATGAACAAATGGGGGATCTTGGTCTGAGCTGGGGTTTCCAGGCCGTGTTGTGGGAAGCAGGCTTCCCAACCCTTGCAACGATTGCTGTGGATATTTTTAAAGAGGAACAGTTTACCTGTACAGCATGGGCAAATAACCAGAGTATGTTTGGTATATTGTGTGTGTGTGTGTGTTGACAAGCTGATGGCTGCTATAGCCTTACAGCGTGAGTTGCACCTGGAGTTGTAGCAGTGTGGTCTTAATAGCTGTAAAGACTTACTCCAGAGAGATCTTTTTTTTTCTACAGAGAGTGCAATGTCCATCTTCAAGAGAAATCCCAGCATTCTTCCTGTTCTCTCTGTGCTATTGATTACAATAGCTTGTTGTGTCCAAAACAGCATCTAGGTAGATATTCAGTTGTATCTGCATTTCCAGAAGTCAGTTTAGCTAAACATTTGTATGCTCAAAAGCCCTTTTGTTGTTGTTGTTGCATGAGTGGTAGTCTACAGCTGTTCAGAAACAGCTAATTCTTTTGCTTTTTGCTAGGAAAATGATTTATTTATCCGTAGGTGGAGAAGTTGCTTTCGTAAATGATATGTTTTCAACACATAAAATACTTCTTGAATTACTAATTTGTAACAAAAGACTACACAAAGGCTATCATCATGTGTTTCTTCCTTTCTCAGGCTTCGAGAACAGTTACAGGCAGCCTTCAAGGACAATAGTTAATAATCTTGGAGCACTATGGGAAATACTTAGGTGAGGCTTACAACTTCTGCCAGAAGCTTCTCTTCTTAACTCTTTCTTAATGTCTCATCAAATTTAAGCTCTCAGCATAGTTCTTGTTTGTCCTTCAGTGTAGTAATGACTTCTGCTTGTTACTGTAGCTACTTAGCTTGGACCACCTTCCTTCCATCTAGTAAGATGTCATGTTTCTAGAACTTTGGAGAGTTGTTGCCCTTCTGTAATTGTGAGGGAAGGTGTGGGGGAAGTGAATGCATGTGGACCCAAATCAGAACAAATATATTCAGGTATCAAATAGACACTTGTAGTAAAAATGAAGGTTTACAACTTACTTTGGGTATGTTTTGTTTCGGTGTGGTATAGCCATATAAATCTTAGCAACATCACTTGTGTAATACAATATCCACTTATGAAGGCATGCAAATATTTTCTGGTGGTCCACGTGTCTTTAAGCAAACTGGAAGTGACTGTGGCAGTTTTGCTTGGCTGTTGGAAGTACACAGAAAGTGTTCTAGCAACTCGCAGCCCAGTGTGAGTTGATGATTGCTTACTGAAGTTGTATTTTATCTTGCTTCTAGAAGCCAAGTCTGCGTTTTTGTTTGTAAAAGTGTCTTCTGTGTAAGCACTCTGTACTTCATTCATTCAACCCTTTAGTTGAAGAGTTTATAAAGATTGCTTGTTTTGCCCATGGTATATTTATATTGATTAGAAAAGAAACTTGTTAAATATCTAGATAATTCCTGGAACTTCTTTCTTTATATCTTCTTTATACTGAAGTAGTGACAAGAACTTGAGTGGTTTTTTTTTTTGTGTGTGCGTGTGTGGTTTGGTGGTTTGGTTTTTTTTTCTGGAGGCAGTAGGAGGAAGGTCCCACAATTCCTCAGTGTCCTCTGTCTTGGGAATTGGGCTGGTAGCTTTGTAAGCTGTCATGTCTGAAAGCTAGTCATCAAAAGATTTCAGTCAGATCCCCTAGTGAGTTTTTCCAGTATTCCTCTGAAATGTCTTCTTGTTGCCAGGCATTTGATAGACTGCATAAAATGTAGCTCTGGAAATTCTTTAATGGCTTTGCTCAAAAGCAGCTTTCTTTGTTTCATCATCATGGTTTTCCAAGAGAAAACAGATTGTTTCCAGGTATTCTGGCCTTCTTTACAGACCTTTGGTCTTCTTCCCCAGTTTGGTAGCTCATATCTCTGCAAAACAGCACATTAGTGGTTAGTCAAAAAAAACCCAAAACCCAAAGCAACCACTCATGTTTTAGGAAGTATCACCTTGTCCAGTGTAGATACTCAGAGAGGTTTTGTCACTTCTTGTACAAATCCTTTTATAATCAGACATTTTATTTTATTTTTTCTTGTGATAAAGGCTATCCTGGCTGTAAGGTTAATGTAGTCTTGTGTGCTTGTTCTGTTTGTAGAAAGAAACCTCATTATTTTGAAAACTAGTATTTTCTGGTTTGAAAGGTGTCAAACACTAGAGGTTAAAGGTGAGGTTTGTAAAAAGAGCCAAAGGGATTCTTGCTTATCCAAAACCAAGAGATGGTAAGATACTTTTCCCTAGGCTGAGGGCTGAGTCCTGAAATTGCCTTAATGACTAATTCACCTGTGACTGTATTGCTTACGAATTGTTAGTATTTAAATTTTGAGCCGCTCTCCTGATCATATTATTGCTTTTACTGGTTGCTCTTGGTTCTTGGTTCCCTAGAGCTCAAGCATCATGCTCGGCAATACCGAGAGCACTTGCAAGTGTCTTTTAAGTTTCATGGTAATATAGGAAGTCAAATGCACTGTAGTCTGTTTTAGGAGAACCTAGGTGCGTTTCTGAGTGCCACGTTGCTGCTTTCTGTGAAGCTGCAAGCTGGCACCTGGGATGGCTGGTTTTGCCTGAAAGAGGAGCAGGCTTTAAGAATGACATTTTTCCTGAGCAAACTGAAGCTTTTGGGGATGATCCATTGGAAGCCGCGTTCTATCAACAGGGTGCCAAGTGCATTTGCTGGCCTTAGGGAAACAGTCATTCTTGATCTGGACAGGCGGTGTCACTCCTGGTCCCTTTGTCACAGTGCAGCAATAAAGACAAAAAGGGCAAAGCAGTTCCACTCACTTGCATTTGGAGGTCTGTGCTGAATCTCTGCTCCCCAGCTTGTTTAAATATAGTAATTAAAGGGGTCATCTTGACTGAGTAGAGTTGAGGTGTGGAAGAAAGCACTTGACACCTGCTGAAGGAGATTGCATGGCTCTATAGTTCATCTTCAGTGTTGTGCTGTGGAGATAATGTGTTAGAGGTAGCAATACATTTTTTTCATTCTGAAGCTCTTACATTCTTCAGACACCATTGTGTACTTGCTGCCAGAAGTGATTTTGTTTGACTAGTGTAAAATACGCCTTCCCCGTTTTTATTTTTATTTTTTCATTTTCCTGGTAAGTGAATTCAGTGAAGTTGTCCAGCTTGCTCCTAGTTCTCTTTCTCCTTTCTTCCCGTTCCCAAAGACAGTGTGTTGGGATTAGCTGTTGTGCTGCCGAATGTTTTGGATTTAAAAACCAACTGAAAAGAAAACCCTACTCTTACACAGGTTTTCTAGTTGTACTTTTAGCTGCGCTGCAGTAAAAAAGCTTTATATCTTTGAAGGATGGAGTGGCTTACAGACAATAGTCATGCTGACTGTTGAAATTTACCCTGCTGCTCCACGTGGTAGAATGAAGGAACATGGGTTCTTCCAGCTGCCTTCTGTCCTCAGTACTTTAAAAATGCATTTATTTGTCAACTGTATTGAGGAGAATGGATTTCTGTGGCTGCCAGATTTTTTGTTACTTTATCAAGGTTGGATTTGAGCTTTGACCGTAGTAGTATGTGTACATTTTTCAGTCCAAGAAACTTAAGTAAAGCGGACTACTTTATCATTTAAAAAATACAATCTTGAGCTCTGGCCATCAAAGAATATGGGATTTTTCCTGATAACAGCTCTGGAGATTAAACACAAAAAATTGATTTTTATGGAACTAGCTTTTACTTAAGGTACTGCTACTACAGGTTGGAAAAAGTGTTAACTAAACACTACTTTTCAACTCCTATTTTGTGGTCTTGAAATGCTTAACAGCCTTGCGGTGCTAGCTTTTGTGCTGAATCTCTCGAGTTAGAGAAGCAGTAATTTGCTCTCTTTTCACAACCACTACAATAAAATAACAGCAAGCACTTTGTCTGGAAGATTAGAGGCCAACAGGATGCTGTGTTTTGACTTTTTGATTTTTGCCTGTCAGAATTTACGAATCAAGTTTAGTGGTAAAGTCCTCTATCGTGCATTGGTGCTATCAGGTGCAGACATTACGTGGGCTTTCATACCGAAACTCTTTCAGGATCCATTTTTGTTCAAACTCACTGCTCTCAGTGGCTGAGCAAGGTACTGTGCTTCTGAACTTACCAGAACCTCTCCTTTAACTTCCCTTATAGGCAAGCATCTCACTGACCTTTGGCTTTATACCTTGGAGTTTCAAGATTCTTTAAGTATTCCTGAGGTAAGAGGAAATGAGAGGGAGAAAGAGCTGCACTTCATCAAGCCGTTTTCTTACATCCTGCTTGTTGAGACAGCCTCAGTTTGGCCCTTAACTGGGATAAGATCATCTAGCTGGGAAATATAAGAAGTTTCCATTCTGCAACTTGTCAGGAAGAAGGGCGATTAGTCTTTCTCTAAAGATTCTGTGGTAGCTGAATTTTGCATTCTTAGCTTACTTCTGTCAGCCAGACTGTTCTGCAGCAGACTCCGTGCTCTGTGAGACCTGCTTCCCTGAAGCTGCTTGCAGGATGGCTCAAGGATTCTGTGCCTTTGATCACATTCAAATACGAGAGCGTCTTGTTCAGTTTCCGTGCTGGAACCTTAAAAAGGTGTGATTCATGGGAGCAAACCAGAAGTTTGGATAAACATGATTCTGACTGGAGTTGACTCTGAGTTTTGAGACGGGTGGCTGGTTTGTTCGTTTTGGTTTTCTTGTGCTCTTTACGTCTCTCCATTTCTCTTCTTTGAAGAAGTCTCCTCTCCCATTTTTACTGACATTTGAAAGCCTTGTTTATTTGTTTTTTTGCTCACCTCTTAAATACGTTTCGCTGTGGTGTCTTTTCAGGCTCTTGTCGTGCTGTTGGAAAGCAGTCATATAGATGCTTCGAGCAGATCAGTAGATTTTTCATGTCATATGTGAATGAGGAAGCTCTGTAATACCAAAATCATAGATAGTACTGGGGATAGCTTCTCATAGCTACTTGGTTTTCTGGCAGGTAGTGCTGGGAAAGTCTAATTAATAAGCTTCTATTTCGTAACACTCCTTGGAGAGGTGAAGTGTTTATATTAAATGCAGCAGAGTCTCACATTCTCAAGGAAGATGCAACTTTCAGGCTTTCTTGGCCAGTTGGCATCCTTTGTCTCAAATCAACAGGTACCCATTACAGTGTATGTGGTGATGTCCCTGTGAAACGTGAGAAATCTGGGCTGTGGTATTCTGGCTTATAAACTGTATAAAGTTTGAGATATAATGCAGTTTATGCCTGCAGTTCAGCTGTGGAAAAACTCACCCTCTCAGGCGTCGTTCTGTTTCATTGAGTTGGGAACACGTGAAGTGGGATGGTCTGTGTTGTGCTGCTGGTTTCCAGTCTCTTTCCACATACTTGTGGATGCTTCCATGGCTTGCTTGGATTCCTTTTTTAATTTGCTTCTTTGCCATGTAAATCATCTCAGTAAAACATGTGATAGAGATGCTGCAGGAGGTCCTAGATAGAACTTCTGAACCCTTGGCTTCTAAGTCATGTACTTTGAAAGACCCAGTTCCTGTTTCAGATTTCAAATGACTGGCATACAGCGTATCATCTATCTGACCTGTTAGTGTTTCAAGGTGTTTTTTGGTTGTTTTTGTTTTTTACCACATCTTCACCATTCTGCAGCCTTCTTCTTTTTGGTCTTTTCAAGACTTGTGCATATGGTATTTCTGCTTGTCAGGAACGATGTTACGTGAGTTGCTGCTAGACTTTTAAAAGGACTCTGGTAGCAGTGTGGAATGCCTGAAAAAAGAGCCCGGAGAAAGTCCTGCTGATGTAAACTGGGGAGGTGCACAGAGTTAGTGCCTGTTCATGAGCTACCTAAGGTAACTGGTCAAGTCCAGATGCCTGGTCAGCCTCTAGAGGATGATGCATCGTGGAGAAGGTGAAATAGGAGAGCCGCTTTGAGGCTGTAAGATGTTCTTCTAATTACTAGAAAACACAAGATGTTCAACTTAAAACAGAAAAAGAATTTGTATCTACCGTGCTTTTTTTCTTTTCCTTCTTCCTGAGAGTTAGGATACTGCTTTCTCTAGCTGGCGTAAACTGAACTGCTTCTTGATGTATGACAGTGCCTGTCAGCACGTGCATGTCTCCAGTGCTAACACAGTATTGAATGTGGTGGTTTTTCCTTCTGTCTTTTCCTGCAGATCACTTAGCTTAAAAGAAAAAAAAATTAAACACAATAAAAGAAAAGGAGAGGGCAATCATTCACTTGGTCCAGAAAGAACAGAAGTGGCCAAAGACCAAATTTTAGCAGTAAATGCTACGTTTTTACCTCTTGTGCAGTTGGTAGTTCTAGATGTAAACAAAGTGCTGACCGGGCCTCATTTGTGTGTGCTGGTGCATATTGTGCTTGTGGTGATAGGAGTACAGATGGGTCCCTGCTGCAAAAGGTGTTTCTGATTGCCACTGAAAACAAGAGTAAGTCCTCTTCGGAAACTAGTCAAATGTCGTTTATCTCCTTCTGAATTCCTTTGGTATCTGAGGATACTCTGTGAGTTTTGGCAATCAAATGTGGGGGAGATTTCCTTCTTATTTTTAGAAAAACCAGGAGATTTTCTCCTGATTGTAGGTATCTGACCGATAGGTGAAGAAGACTTGGTGTAGCAGAACAAAATGACAGTCACAGCTCATGTGTAGGCTGAAGGGAGTTTTCTTCCACAACAAGGCTTGCTGGGCATTTTGCTTTGGGGGAGAGGGGATAAGTATGTTCTTTAATAAAGAAGGTAATTGGAAAATTTCTGACACGACACCTATTTCACTTTTAAGTCAGTGTGTTTGAGAAGTGCATCGTCTGCTTCTTGTTAAGAAATACTGTAGTCTTGTTAGATGTTATCCCAGCAGGTAGAATACTTACCTCATGTCTTCTCTGAATTACCTACTGTATTTTCTGTTCTGAAGGCTCACAAGGTTATGTTGATAATTCTTGCAGTATTCAAAAAGATCTAAAGAATTGTAGAGTTACACTGCAACGAACTTTTTTCAAATGGAGAATGCAGAGAAGATGCTTGTGTAAAAGCATGGAAAACTGATAACCTGCACTGCCCCTGGAAACAATTCTCCTGTTAGAAGGTCTTCCTTTATTGTATTAGGAGCAAAAATACAGCATTCTTCTTCCTCGTGAAGGAAGTTGTATTCCCTTCACTATTAGCTATTTGTGATTAAACTGATATTGAGACGTGCAACGCTTAATGTTATAGGTTAGGGAGCTGATAAGGTTTCCTTCTGCCAGCTTAATTATTTATTTCCTATTTCTTGTTTTTATCATCAAAGATGGTTTTGTTTGGTAAGTAAGAGGAAGTAAGATCAGTATGGTAATTCTCCACTAGAGATAATGAAACTGGTATACATTTAAGAAGGTTTTAAGAAGGGAAGTCTCATGGACTTAGTCAAAAGCTGTTAACTTGTGCAACTGCAGAAGCCAAAAGTGTGTATAGATCACTTGTTACTAGTGTTGCTATAAAACTTACAGCATCCATTTTCTTGAATTTTTTTGTACATACAGTGATTGTAAATTGATGAGGAAAGTTAGGACAATGAGACTTCCCTTATACTAGTTCTTTGGGTATTCCAAATGATAGGTGTTGCAAATAGTGAAATATTATTCTGTGGTGGTTGATCTTATCAGCAATGTGTTTTATACATAAATTGTGCCTCAGCAGTATGGAAAGTTTTAAAGTTCCAAGCAGTATGCTTGGAACCTTTATCCTTACCTCTGAAAATGAGGGTCTGTTGTTTGCTTGCGGAACGGTCAGTTTCTTTATGCGAGGAGCAAAATATTCATCTGGCTAGCAAAAAACCTTATGTGCTGTGAGGAAGAACTGCAAATGAATAACAGTGGACTGGAATAGCTTTATTCTTTATTTCAGATTTCGACCTATAAAAGGAAGGCAAGAAGAACTAAAAGAGGTGATTGAACGTTTTAAGAAAGATGAGCACTTAGAAAAAGCCTTCAAGTCCTTGACGTCAGGTGACTGGGCCCGGCACTATTTTCTTAACAAGAACAAAATGCAGGAAAGGTTGTTCAAAGAACATGTAGGTGTATTTGTAATTAATGTGCTTTTTCAGATGGTTGAAAGGCTAAGAAAATGTAAAAGTTTCTTAGGAATGTAGCAGTAGCAAAGTGAAGTAATCCTCTGCAGTGACATGTTGCTTGTTTGAATGCTTTTTTAATGTGAACTTCTTGTGTTTTTTAAAACCCAAATGACTTGAAGGAGTGTTGGGGAAAGCTAACTATTCATTGCTATTTATTTCATAGGCATATAGAAGGGAAAACACGTTTGCCTCTTCTGTTGTTGGCTTAAGTCCTAGGCAGAAGAGAGAAGCCCTGCTGCTGAGAGACAGAAGTTTTGAGGACTTCTTTTTATATTGTGTTTGTTTGTTTATTTTTTTAAACTTACAGCTACTGTAATTCAAACTGTGGGTCAAAGAAACATAATGGAAAAGGGAGAAGCCTTAGTACCTCAAAATAACTCAGTTGTTATGGATATGGGAGATTTACGTGGGAATATTATTGCTCTTCTCTACTTTGAACACCCCAAAATCGTTTCGTGTGTAGCATAAAGGTTGTTGACATGCAGAGGTGCAAAGGAATTGTAGTATTGTTTTACATCCAAAAAGAAAAAAAAAAAAAAAAGCAAGCTCCTTCTGGAATTGAATATGTTGCTAGCATGCATATACAGCCAAAAGGAATTTGGCCTTTTCCTATTTTTAAAATAGATTTAATCTAGTAGTATAGAACAAAGTGGGCAGCAAATCCTGCTTTCCCAAAGCGTTTTTAACCAAGGCTGCCCAAAGGAACTGCTTGAAACCATGATCTGGTCCAGCAATCCCTGAACTCAGCAGCCGAATTTCTCATGGAAATAATATCTCTTTCAGAACTGCAAAGAATAAAATCTCTTTTAAAAAGATTGTTAGGTCTCCATGGTTCTTCAAGACCCAAGACGACTTCTTGAACACAGATATGTTTTCCTCAGTGCTATTGTTTTGCTTTTAACAGAATACTGTTATTTTCTTTCATTACAGGTATTTATTTATTTACGAATGTTTGCAACTGACAGTGGGTTTGAGATACTGCCTTGTAATCGGTATTCTTCTGAGCAGAATGGAGCCAAAATAGTTGCAACGAAAGAATGGTAAGTAGTACAGCTTGCTGTTACATTCTATTTCTGCCAATTATTTTGAAAGAGTTAAAAAAAAAAAAAAAAAGTGTGATTTAGAATTAAAATTGTAACTAGGGAATTGGAGTGGAAACTTCGTATTTCAGTGCCTTGGAAAATTTTTGTGTTGAAACTTTTTATGCTGAAAATCTTGAAGGACCTTCTGAGAGGGAGAAACAGGAGGCCTGCTTCAAAACCCTGTCAATAGCTAGAAAGTTATTCAAATGCAATATTGATAAGAGTGCTGTGCAGTTTCTATAAACGAAGAATTTTGCACTTAAAAGGCTTGGCTTGAGGGAATAAGTAAAAACGAAAAAAATCTTTGTCATTTTAACAGCTGTAGAAGCTGAGGTAATCAAAACTCTTGCGGTTACTTGCTTGCATCCTCAGGAGACTGCGGAAACAATGATGGTAATGCCTGTCAGACTTCATGTAATTGATTCTGTGTAGTGGCATAATAACATCTAGTTCATATAGAAGGAAAAGCCTACCTAGCCTAATTATCGTCATCTTCTGCTTTTATGAGAAATTACCATGCTGTTATACTTTTTTTTAATGTACGTATTCTTATTTTTACTATTTTTTACACTACAGGAAACGGAATGATAAAATAGAATTACTTGTTGGCTGTATTGCTGAACTATCAGAAATGGAAGAAAACATGCTGCTGAGACATGGGGAAAATGACTTTAGTGTAATGTATTCCACAAGGAAAAACTGTGCACAACTGTGGCTTGGTCCTGCTGCGTTTATCAATCACGGTGAGTAACAAATATTGGAACTATGTTAAATGGCACAAGCAGTTCTATTCGGAAACATCGTTATAAGTGAGCTAGATCACAACAGGGCATCAGAGAAAATGCCGGAATCTAGCATACTGGTTACTAGTGTAACATAGACTTCTGTTGGGAGCTTCCCAAACCAGAGCTGGCTGTGAACTGAGAAACTCAAAGGAGTCTCTGGAAAGTGATGCCTTCTTCCTTCACAGAGACCTTAGAACTGGCAGCTGAATTAGTGGAGCATATTGAGGCCTACTCTGAACTGTTAATATAACAAAGTTTATGAATGTAGTCAGCAATAACATAGTTCTTAGGTGAGCTCCTTAAGCTTCTGTGTAAGCGTTTAAAAGAAGCATTACTGATTCTGTTGCATTAGTATGCTAAAGGAAAAGCAGGTAGGATTTAATTACCTTAAATCCTGTTTCCTTGAAGAGGAGGGGATTTTAAAAATTGTGGTAGAGTAGGGAAGAGTTCAGAAACCAAAGTGGTTATCTCCTGATGTACAGCTTTATGCAATACTGCTACGACTCCCAGTATTTAGTTGAGATTCTAGAGTTATTGAAGTCAGAGTGAATCCTTACTGTAGATATCTACAACTATTCATGTTTCAGGTCTTATCAACAGTTAATTGACTTTATCTTTTGGACCTTTTTCAGATTGCAGACCTAACTGTAAGGTAAGCAAGAAATGAAAAATAAATAAAGCACCCCACTTTTTTCCTTTGTCCCTGCACCTTTTCCTACCCAGCTGTTTTACTTTTGTTTTCTTATTTAGATACTGTTCAACCTTAATGACTTGCCTTTCTTTCCCTCCCTCTCCACTTCCTGTCCTCTTCTCAAGTTTGTGTCAACTGGCAGAGATACAGCATGTGTGAAAGCTCTGAGAGATATTGAACCTGGAGAAGAAATCTCTTGTTACTATGGAGATGGCTTTTTTGGCGAAAATAATGAATACTGCGAATGTTACACCTGTGAAAGGTATGTGTTGGTGTAAACAAGTCTTTCCAATGGAATTGGGTGTATTCATAACGCATATTGTAAAACTAGAGGCAGTTGGGTATGAGTACACAATTCTTCAACCCATTATTATTGTTTCTTAATTCATCACAATGATCTTTTACAAATTATTACTGAATAGTCATGTTTGCGAAGAACTCCTGCTTCCTGTTTTTCCTTTTTTTTTTTCCATCCCAGAAATAGCCAAAATAACAAAAAGCAACCTAGACTCTTTGAAATAATTTTTCTGAATAAGGTAGAATTGGAAAGAAAAGTAGTTATAGGTATTATGAGCCCATTAGCAACTGGATCCCAACTGCAGCTCTTTTAGAAAGAGTAAAGTAGATTTCATTAGTCTCTTCTGTGTTGATCTAAAGTCTTGTTCTGATGAAAATGATCAAGTAGTTTTCACGTCATCAGAGCTGTAGGGTTTAAGTATGAAATGTCTCCTGGTTTGGATGGTATTTTCTTACATCTACTTGTTGCACCATAGCAGCAAACTTATTTATATTTGTTCTTAATCTCATTGTCTGAACCTAACTTTAAAAAATCATTCAGGAGAATTTCATAGTTTGGTTTTTTTGCTGTGCTGAAACTTCTGTTTGCTGTGAGTGTGAAGGTTCGACATCATTTGTGACAACTTCACTTGGTTCCAGAAGGAAGTATGCAGTACCTGTAACAATTCTGTTACTTTGAGCTAACTGTAGAGAGAAGAAACCTACAGAGGACAAAAACACTAGTCATACTGAGAAATAGTTTAATGCACGCTCACATAAATAGTTTCATAATCTAACCTTCATTTGTACTATGTAGTTTGGTTACTAACCGTTCCTGCAATTCAAGGGAAAAACCTGCTGGTGTGGCCTCAAAGCTCTTATGATGTTGGTAGATCATTCCAAGGAAGGGTGCAGGCTCAGACTTTTGCCTGAAGAGCTTGTAGACAGAATGTACTTCAGTCCTGGGAGCTGCAAGTGTTGAATAGATGAGCATCATGATCACTTTTTCCTTCCAATATGGAGGAATGTTTCTTTTTGCTCAAGTTTTTCAATGTTATATCGATATACTTTCGCTTTCAGGATGGACCAACTTCATATGTCAGAATATTTTTGGGAACTTGTTATCTTTGAATTTTAAGTACATGAAAATGGTGTATTTTAAAGCTAACGCTTGTGTAATTCTTGCTTCAGAAATCTACTTGGCAGTCACAAGGTTATGTTACAAAAATTATAGGAGAGATTTGAATTTAGGGGAGCTGAGAAAGGGAAAATGAGTCCTAACAAGTACTTACAAGCTAACCTAATACATAACTGTGTTATGGAAAAAGGAGATGTGTAGAGAAGTCAGCCATCTCTGTATTCCACAAGAAATAATTGTTAAGAGATCCAATTTTGACTATTCTGTAAAGGCTGTAATTTTGTAATGTTAAAATGCTGGGCTTCAAAGAGTCTGTGGGATATGTTTGGGAGCTGAGGGAGGGTTAGCATTGAAAAAATATTTTCAAGTCTCCAAAAATCAGCACGAGGAAAATGTGCATACATGCATTTACACAGTTAGGTAAGCGCACTGTTCCTTGTATCTGACTGAAATAACCAGGCACCAAAGATGTGGCAGAAGGCTGTTGTCATTATTTATGGCACTGTTGTTCTGATCTCAGGCGGCTGCCACTTGTGCTAAGTTCATCCTGGTATCTTATTTTAGCTGCCTGTAATTTGCAGAGGTCAAAATAATGCCAAAAGAATGTTTGATATTAAAAAATCAGAGAACAAGTATTGTATCAGCATAATAATAATACTTTGTGGAGACTGAGATCCTCTCCAGTCTCTCTTTGATGTCCGTTTGGTTACATTTTGTAGATTTTCTTCCAGTGCAACGGACTGGAATCCAAACTGAAGTTGTTTCCAGTATTTTTACAAAATGCAAGCCTGCAGGGTGATTAAGAATAGTGAAGGACCTGGGTAGTCGTTGAAGTGCAAGTGTTGGAATTCTTAATTTCCATTGTTTTCTGTGATAAAATTTTCAAGCTTTCTCATTTATCATGAAAATTAGGCAGCAACGTACTTCCTCTTTCAGTTGTAAAAGAGGAAAACAGAAATATGTGATCATTGTATTCTGCTTCATGTACTCTTAGAACTCTTACTGATGCAGTAACAAGCACTGTAACTGGAGTTGACTTCTTTTAATTAAGCTCCTCTGAATAGGAAAAATAAATCTTTTAAACTGTTACTTTAGTTGATTTCAAGTAGTATTTTGAACTACCGTATTCCATTTTCACTTGTATAACTTCATTCTGAAAAGATAATAAAACAGATGTAAAGCAAGAGAGAACCTACTTATGCATTTTTTTTTCTCACATGAAATAAGCGGAAGATGTTTGTCTAACATCTTAGTGAAATGATACCTGAATAGATATCTGATTAAAACAGCTCACGATTGCTAATAAATTCAAAAGTTGTTGGTATTATTTATCCATGTGTTGCTAGGATTCAGACTAACATGTATGAAACAAAGTCCTAGATTTTTACAAATAGTGATTAATACATTGTCATCTTTGCCTTTGTAGACGTGGAACTGGTGCTTTTAAATCAAGAGTGGGATTGCCAGCCCCTACTCCTGTGATTAATAGTAAATATGGACTGAGAGAAACAGATAAACGATTGAACAGACTCAAAAAGTTGGGTGACAGCAGCAAAAACTCAGACAGCCAGTCCGTCAGCTCTAACACTGATGCAGATACCACTCAGGAAAAAGCTAATGCAAGTAAGCAAGTGTGGGACTTAAGGTTTCTTAAAACATGAAGAACTTTCACTATGATGGAATTGCTGTCTTGTATTCGAGAAGCATCTCAAATGCTGGTCTTCAGAATTGTAATTGATTAAAGAAACTGAAGATAATTTATATAGCAAATTAACTGTTTTCCTTAAGCCTTTCTGTGATGAGAAGTAGCGTATTCTCTTTTTATTTGTATGTTTTATTTTCTTCTGTTGTAGAAGCTATAGCTAATAATTGGTGTCATATTTCTAAATTTGTCAGTTAAAGAGCTTTGTTGATTAGGTACATATTTGAAAAATACGGTAAATAATCACATGCAGTAGAATGGCTTAGGAAAGAAAACTCAGTTTGAGGTGTCTTCTGTAGGAAAACAGTTCCTACAGAAATACTTCTAGAGGTTTTTAAATGAATAGTCATTGCCTTTAGAGATGCTTTAAACTGGGTAGCTATTCCCCCTCAGCATCCAGGACTGATAGTTCAGATACCTATTCTGAAATGAACATGCACAGTTAACAATTTCAGAGGAGATTGGAAGGGATTTTTGTTTGTCATGCTCTTGAGAGACTTCTCTTCATGGAGTAGTGAGTATTACTTATTTTCTTCTTTTTTTTCCCCTCACAGACAATATAGGCAAGATACAAATAATTTCAACTTTGACTTAACTGAGTCACTTCAGATATTTTGGCTCCATCTGTCTCTTATTTGATGTTGTGAATTAAAAAACAAACCAGTAACAAACACTTTCCCAGTTGTGTGATCTCTGATTACAAAGCTTTGTAGTTGCAGCTTTGCTTGGGCAGGCAGAACTCTGTTGCTATCACGTTAAGTGACAGTTGACAGGCAACTGGAAAATGAAACCATTACAGTAGCTAAGGGTTTTTTGTGGCCCCGGTAGAAAATTCCTGGGGTTAAAACGAGCTTGCTGATCCTCAGCTTTTGCTGGAATAATACTTAGTAACTACTGAGGATAACGTGGGATGAATTTGTGGAAAATTCAGTGGGAGAAGCAACTGAGAGGAACAAAAAACGGGCACCAAACGTGATATAGTGGAGATGATGAGGGAATTTAGGTTCTTAGATGTACCCCTGGAATTTAGATGAACTTGGGTATTTTTGACAGTCCTTTCACATCTGAAGAGGAAATTGACCAGTCAGTCTCCTTACTGCATAATGTCTAGCCTGTTGGACAGATTTGATTAAAAGTGTTAAAAATTAAATAATTACAGTATTGGGGGAGTGGAAGCCTCAAGTTAAATCAGCTTCATGAACACTTTTCTTCTTTTGCAGCTAACAGAAAATCTTCAATTGGTGTGAAAAAGAATGGCAAAAATAGAACATTAACAAGACAGTCTATATCAAGAATTCCAGCATCATCAAACTCTACCTCATCTAAACTAACTCATATAAATAATTCCAGGGTACCAAAGAGACTGAAAAAGCCTGCGAAGCCTTTACTTTCAAAGATGAAGCAGAGAAATCAGTGCAAAAGGCCAGAGCAAAAGAATGCTTCTAAAAAGCTGGAAATGGGAAATTTAGTTCTCAAAGAGCCTAAAGTAGTTTTATACAAAAGCTTGCCCATCAAAAAGGATAAAGAATTAGAGGGACCAGTCAAAGTTGCAGTCTCTAGTGGATGCTTAACAAGGCACGCAGCAAGAGAGTATAAACTGAATTCTGTGAAAGGTGCTCACGAGCATGGTGATATACCACCTTGCACGTACATAACACGGAGGTCAATGAGAACACGGATGAGTTTGAAGGAGACCTCTGACATAAAGCTTGAACCAAATACATTGGATAGCTATAAGAATAACTTGACGAGAACACGATCGGACGTTTTAGAGCAGCAGTCTCATGTGACAGATGAAAACAACGTGGCTCATGGAACGTCACATAAAGGGGAGATCGGGTGTCAGAAAAATGACGCGGGCACGTCAAAAAAGAAGTCTCGACAAGGAAAGCTAGTGAAACCACCTGCAAAATCAGATGAAACAGATAATACGCACAGTACACCTGTAAAAGATGAAGTACCAGACTTGATCAGCTCTCACTCAGAAAACGGAGAGAGGAATAATGTGGTAGATATACCTGTTGGCTATCAAGACTGTATCTCTGGCTCTGGTAGCTGTTCTGTTGTAACATCTGACAGTTTCAAAGCAAAGGACAGCTTCAGAACTGCAAAAACAAAAAAGAAAAGACGAATCACGAGGTATGATGCACAACTAATCCTTGAAAATAGCTCTGGGATCCCTAAACTGACTCTTCGTAGACGCCACGATAGCAGTAGCAAGGCAAATGACCAAGAATCTGATGGAATGAATTCTTCAAAAATAAGCATCAAACTAAGTAAAGACCATGAAAAGGATAATAATTTATATGTAGCAAAGCTAAATAATGGATTTAACTCAGGATCAGGCAATAGTTCAACGAAACTAAAAATACAATTAAAACGAGAGGAAGAAAACAGAGGGACGTACCCCGAGGACCTTCATGAAAATGGTGTGTGTTGTAGTGAAACTCTCTCACTTTTGGAGTCAAGAATGGAAGTAGATGATTATGCTCAGTATGAGGAGGAAACAGCAGATGAATCTTCATCAGAAGAGGATGATGAAGAGGAAGATGACTATGATGATGAATTTGATGACTTTATTCCTCTTCCCCCAGCAAAGAGATTAAGGCTCATTGTTGGCAAGGACTCAATAGATATTGATATTTCTTCCAGGAGGAGGGAAGATCAGTCTTTAAGGCTCAATGCATAAGCTTATAGGTCTTAAGCTGACCTGGATGTCATTTTTAAAAAACAAAAATTAAAAAAATTAAAAAAAAAAAAACACCACCAACAAATTCCATTTGATTATTCCTCAGCTGAAGAACTTTCTGAAAAACTTAGTCACAGCACTTCTTTATTGTTTGTTCACCTATCAGCATAATATTGTAGAAAGTGTACAGCATACTGACTCTTCTTAAGTCTGATTTGTGCAGATTTTTATTGTACTTTTTAATAGCCTTCTTATGTGCAATTCTGAGGTAGAGGTAATGCTCTGTTGTAAAATAAAGGCTCAAGCAAAGTTATGAAGTTGCATCAAATCTTTCCATGCAGGACAATGAGAATACAGTGTGGCTACACAATTATTTTTGGTCTGTAAGAGTGTTAGTTTGCTCTTACAGTATTTGACTAAACAAAAAAAAAATCATAGTAGCAGCATATTTAAGGTTTTCTAGTATATGTTAATATCACCAGCAATGAACTACAGCTTTTCGATTTATTTGCTAGATGTTTTTTTTCCCTTGGAGTTTGTCAGTTTTAACACTGTATGCTGTCCCAGACGTACTGTTTGTGGCCTTTGTTATAGTAGCAAACCGTTGGTTGGAAGTCAAATTGATTTCTTTAAAAAAAAAAAAAAAAAATTAAAAAAAATAAAAGGTGTTGACAATTTGCTGACTTTTTAGTACATTATATGTACAAGGGTAGCAGTATGCAGAATAAAAGTTTGGATATGGTGTATTTATTGCTTGTTATGTAAATTAAACACCTTGTATTTAACACTTTTCAATACTTTTAGATAAAATTGTTCTTTGCAAGAATGATTGGTGCTTATTTTTTCAAGAATTTGCTGTGAAATAATGTGACTACAACGGGCAACGTTTATCCAATGAACTGCAGCTATCCTGAATTGGTTCTTCATATTTTTCTGTTGCACTTGTAAAATGCTACAAGGAATTTAAAGAAAATCTATTCACTTTAACTTATGATAGTTTTATGAAATTAAAAACAACTAAGTCACAGCTTTTGTTCTGTGGTAACCTATAAAATGTTTGTCTTTTAAGAACCAGTTGTAAAAGACTGAAAAAAATATGTATATGTTGTAAATATTTGTGTGTTGTGCGAAATTTTGTCATAAGAAATTGAGATAACTTGCCAGAAGGGTTTTTAAGTTTAGAAATACATCCATGCCAATAAAATAGGAAATTGTAAACCTAGTTTTAAACTCTGCATTAGTTGGAGTTCTTTGCTCATATGTAGTTCACTTGATACTTCAGAATCTGCTTTATAACAATGAAGAGCATCAGGGCAACGTTTGACTTCTCTTTTTCTTTTTTTGAATCCAAGAACACGAGGAAAACTTACTGCTTCTGGGTGTAGTTAATGTATTTGTATGTATAAAGCAGCTAATTTATAAGTTATTTCTTTGAAACAGGGCTAAATTTTTCACATTTTGTAGTTGTCATAACTGTACAGCGGTTTGGTCTATGTGGGATACATGTTTCTATTCAGCCATGGTTTAAGACTTAGAATTCTTGCATCTAAGGATGTAGAAACAGGCGTCTCATCAAAAAACTTGTTGTATCAGTTTAATCCACTGTAATTTGCGTAGTGTTGTTGTGTCAGGTCCAGGGCTCTGTGCCCAGAGGAGGAAGGACTTGAGTTCCATCATGGTTGTCTTATCCAGGTTTGAAAGCATTGAACATCAGTGGTAACGTGTGGGTAGTTTGTATGAGTTGATCGTAATGATCTGGCCATCTCTGACTTCCGTAGGAAAGGATTATTTTTCTTCCCTTTCAAGTGAATCTTTCCAAATGCATTTCACTAATCTGTTAGACTGCAAATCGTACGGTAGAATCCATTTCATCTCGTCTACCTTATGTATTTTTAGCGTAGAACTGAGCGTAGAATTAAACACAATACTTGCAACTTCATTTTTACAATGTCCGTTCTTTGCTAAAGGCAGTCTGTCTCTCATGTACTGAGTACGTTTATAAGAAGCCTATATGTAATGCACGGTCTTTTTCTGACAGGGGTTTTTAGGTTACAGAACACTGAATGCAAAAGACTTTGGTAAGTATGTTGACGTTTTTGAGCACTGAGCCAGGTATGGTGGATTGTCTTAAAGGAATTTGTAATTTTTATAGGTAGCTCTTTAGGCATCAGGAACTCTGAATTGATCTTTTTCCATGAACAAGCTTCTTGTCTTGGAGAATTTAAAACTTTGTTTAGTCATTTACAGGTGGGCGAGCCCATAGATGTATCTAGCTGAAGATTTTTGGTGTTGGAAATGTCTTGAAAATAATAGGATGTGTTCCCCCAAGGTGATCTGGGTAGGTGCAGCTTGTATAACCGTAGTCCTTTCTGTCTTCTTGCCATGGAAACAAAAACTTTTTTTTCATCACACGTATACAAATTGGCATATAGTGATGTTTCCCTAAAGTTAATGGTAGGGGAAAGGTGAATGTTTGTGCCATATGTATGAAAAGTTGACAACCTGGAGACATCTCTTTGTTGCTTATTCAAGTCTCAAAGCATTGTAAAGCTAGCGATACAATTTCTGGGAATCCCCCTCTTGCTTCTGTCTTTTATTTCCCGAGAGGCTGGTAAGGAAACATGCATCAGCTGGGTAGGTTTACAGTGACCACCATAACTTTGCCAGAGCCAGTTTTAGCAGGCTGAAGAATTGGAGAAGGCATGTTAGAAATGAGCTGTGTCAGCTAGCTCTGTGGTACGTGGAAGAGGTGGGGAGGCTAAGGAGGAAACATAGTAGCCCCCGCTGAAACAGCAGGTTGGCTGCTCATCTGTAGGCATCCTCATGTAGGTGCTGCACGCTGAGGCCCCATGTAGCTGAGGAGAGGTTTAGCGAGAGCTGATGGGTATTTGTGGTAACAAGTGTAGCTGTTAGCTGGCTTGCATCTTCCAGTGGAGAGTCAACAGGATAGAGTGCAAAGATAAGACGGAAGCAAATAACATTTCTTCACAGAGTTAAGGAGTTTCAGTGTTGTTAAAAGTTTAAAGTGTGAAAGTTAAAAAATGCAGTAGGTTATTGCACAGTACAATCGTTGCAAAATACATTGCAGGCAGTTTGATCCAATTGAGTAGCATTCATGTCAGTCCTAGAGAGACAGAACAGATGATTACACTGTCTGTGTCTGCCTTGCATAGGGCAAGCTAACCTTCCCCGTGTTTCTTTGGGGTGGTATGTAGAAGTATTTTATACCTATATCAGGAATGATTTAACAGGAAATAGCCAAATAGGAGTTAGACTTGTCAGGTTTCAGATGTTCAGAGAGGTTGCCCTGGGCATCAGGCAATTTCTTCATGGCACAAGCAACTGCCCAGAAACAATGTTTCTGTAAGCAGCAGAAGCTCGTGATTGTCAGTGTTACTGTAATGTCTGAAATGAGGCTTTTCTGCCTCAGTTGTAGTGTGCAAGCAGTGAGGTTGGGGTTGTTTGTTTTGACTTGGAGAAATTTTCTGATACCACTGCTATGGATTCTCTGCAATACTGCCATTATTGTCTTGTTACCGGTAGGTTTGCAAGTGCTTTTTTTTTTTTTTCCACCATTGTATTTGTTGGAAATGGACTGTTGTTTCTATGTATATTTTCTACATATATTTTAAATGCTCAGGTATTAGTTTGCACAAAGGCTACTATCATTCCGTATTACTCTGCTTTTCAGAGTGCACTGGCTTTATTCAGTTACACTGCCTGACGCGATGTGTTAAATGCACCCGCACTGCTCCCCAGAGTGCGTATTCAGGTTTGCTCTTCGCTGCTGCTGCTTCTCGTTGTCAGTTTGCCTAGTGCTACCAGTGCATGGGTTTAAAAATAAATTTGGGAGCACGATTCCTTTTTTCGCCACGTTTGTATGATCTGTTGCCAATTTTAAAATGAGAGGGTGAAGGCCTGGGAACAGCGTGGAATAAGTCTTGCTGAAAATGAAAAGCCAAGTTACGTACGTTTGCATTGTATCCACTAGTATCATGTGTTTTCTTAAATCCTCTTCCCGGGGAACACTCTCTTGTTTGGGCTGGGCCGTAAAGAAACTGGAAGCCTTGCGTGCTCTGTTGCACCTTGCTGAACTCTTGATTTCACTGGTTAACAAAGTTACGTTGTCTTTCTTTAGTGCTGTTCTGTGGTAGTAACACTAGGTATGGAATTGTTTTGTATTGCCTGTTGCAGCTGCTGCTTGTTCTCCGCAATGTCGCATCAGTTCTAGCTGTAATATCTTGTTTACAATAATCCCATGAAATGTTTTTCCTATTGCAGGAATTGTTTCAATGCTATTCCATTTTTCCACAGGCAAAGGAAGTCCACAGCTTCCCTGAACTAGGCAGCTAAGTGTGATTTAACGTGTGTAATCTTACTTGGACTCATCCACATGAGAAATCTGGCCAGAAAGTTCCTGTCACAGAAACAGTGGTGATGTTGGAGAACCGCTTGTAGGTACAGGTATGTCAGCTCTGGAGCAGAATGGGGCCAGCTAGACAGTGTTGTTCTGGAAATTGGTTTGACTTATGAAGCAAAAGACTCGTGGTTTTGGTAGCGAGTTCCAGTCAAGTGTTACCAGTGGTTCCAACAAAACATAGATTTTTCCACTGATGCTTTACGATGCATATCAGAAGTCAATTCTTTTCCATAATTAGGCTCATAGTTTTTCCGCTCCAATTATTATGTTGGCTGCAACATTTTACAACAGCTTTTTGTTCTCTACCCGTTTACAACCAATAACTGCATTGAGTAGGATATGATTTTATTCGTAATTTTAGAAATCTTGCATACATAGCAATTAGTACAGGACTGCTGGGTAATTCACATTCATCATTATCACGGTCCCTTGGTTAATACTGGATGCTGAGACAGAAAGATGTCTTTCCAAATGCAGAGGCTGAGTCCTTCCCTGTGCAAGGGCTCAAGTGCAACGGCTGCCCAAAATGTTGTAGCCCCAAAGATGAATCACAGCCTATCCAGTCAGTGTCTAGGAGGTGCCAAATTGCTTGTGTTTAAGTGGTGAACAGCAATTTCCAACTTTGGAATTGGCATCAAGGTTTGAGATCCAATTTAGCGAATTTGATCTCAAAGCATACATCCTTAGAAGGGAATGTACTATGCAAATGCCTTTAGTCTTAATGGTAAGATGGGGTTTACAATTACTTTTAAAAATCAGATTTAGCCTTCTAAGTGACTTAAATGTTTCTGAAAGTTTCTTCCAAAATGGCATAGAAAAATACTGTAGTCTAGCTACTTCAGATCTGCAATGAAATCCAGAAGCCAAGCAACTCGTTCCCCATTTAAATATGGGGCAGGCCGTAGTTTCTGAGGTCATGTTAATCATTCCTGAAAAATCAGGGTTTTTTTATTTTTTTTCAAAGTTATGTACTTGTTGATAGTTGAGTATCACAAGATTTATTTTAAATGTTAGAGTTAACAGTCTGTAGGAGCTATTTTTGCATGCTTTCACTTAAAGACAGTTTGAGATGAAAAAATATGTTTATATTTTTCTGTTGCAGAAGGGATATGTATGGGAACAGAGCAGTTTTTTTTCCCCTGTCCTCTCTCAACTTCCTGTTACCTTCTACACTGAAACTCAGTGTTGTTAAGCTCAAGTGGAAAAATAGGCTCAACCCTCCCCAGATCTATGTCGTTCTTATTACTGTGTGTTTGTGTCCAAAATCTAGCGTAAGGACCTCTTCTATAGGATATAACTGAATTCTGAGATTATTCAGCTGCCTATGGTGACTAATGGAGAATAGGTCTAGGTTGGAGAACATGCTGTGTAATAGGACCAAAATCTTTTCAGGCTTATTAGATTTCTAGTAAAAAGGCCCAAACTCTTGGTATATCTGCATTCAGTTTACAGCACAGGATGATGAATGTCTTTTTTGGTGAAACTAACAATACTTGTGTGTTTCAGCTGTTTCAGTGAATACAAATAGCATCAGGTGTGAACTCCACACAGCATAAAAACAGCAGGCAATAGATGGAAGAAGAATAAAGGAAAGGCTAAGGAGGTGAGCTATTAAAGTGTTCTGAATATCTTAAAGCATTTCATCTTTCCACTGATTAAAAAAGGCAGAAAAATCTTAGTTATTCCTTTTAGAAATATACATACATTTCCTAGACTTGTAGGTTTTTTGTTGGTTTTTTTTAAGTCATTTAAAGCTATAGTTGTACTTGTGAAACCCTTATTTAAAGGGTCTACTGAATGAAAACGCAACGTATTTAGATGTAGTCTCTTAACAGGGAGTAAGCTTACAATATTGAGCTTCATTCAGTTGGAAGGACACGGTGGTAGTGCTTCTCTTAAAAGCTGTGGCAAAGTTTAACTTTTCTGCAAGTCAATCTTGCATTATTGGTCACTGTCAGAGATTGCATACTGGGATAGATAGGCCTTTTTGGTCTGAGCCAAGAGTGCTTTCTGTCTACAAAATGTGTCATGAGTAACAGGACACACAGGACTTTCAGAAGCCTGCAGAGGGCAAATAATTAGTAATTCATATTTATATACCACTTTTCACAGCTCTGTCAGGCAGAGTGTGTGGATACTACATCAATGCCAACAAACGTCCAATTAGAAGGAATACTTTCTTTGCTAAGGAACATCTTGGTCATACAGTCCTCCCCACTTAGCACAAACTCCTGTATAGAAGCAGTGATTTACTCCATCTTCAGCTCTTTTCTTTAAGGGCTTCCATCCTGTGCAGCTGATGGGCATGTGAGATGCAGCTGCTGTCCTAGAAATGGTACATCTACAGAGAGGAGAGTTATTTATTTCAGTCTCTGGACACCAAACAGCTTGGATCTGGGACTCCAGAGCTAGCAGACAGAAAGAATCCTGAAGGGTGCTCTCAGTAAGTGCTAATTTTTGTCCCGCTGATGTGAGAGTTAAACATCACCATTAGGACTGCTGCCACAGTCAAACTCAGACCTTCAGCCCTGTGCACCCCTAAGACTTCATCTCACTGGTGAGATTCCACAACACTGGCATTTCTTTGCCACCTTAGCTGCAGAATTGGATGGTGTCATAAATGAGACTGATCTGTCCTGTTATGTCAGAGCTTGTGCACTGCTAATACCAAGAGAGGCAGGAATCTGAGAGAGGGTAGTGGTAGATGAAATTCAGTTCTGACGATGTTCTCTTGGCCTTCAGCATGCTGTCAGATTCAGTCAACAGGCCTTCCTCTTGGCCCTCCACTTCAGAATGTGATGTTACATTCTGGCAAAAAGCTGAGATGTGCTCCCACTGCCCACACACTGTCATGGTGGATAGTTGGTAAGGGGACAAGTGATGCATCCATCCAGCTCTTAGTTTGACTCAGCCTTGGGAGTATGTGCATGGAGGGTAACCTTTCTATGCGTCCTTGGGCTTGCTGGAGACAGAAGGACTGCTTAGACATGGAGCTTTGGAATTAAGTTTTTTAAGACCCTTCACGATGACAGCAATATACTTGAATTTCATTTCTGTGAAACATCCGAATTTCTTTTAAATATAATTGAATTCTGAGTTTCCTGCTTTTGCTCTGGGAGAAAACAGTACTGTCCATGTGATGGTTTAATCCTTAGAGCACGTAGCTGTAGCCAAATTCACATTACTGCTTTCTGCTTGTGTACAGTTTTCTTGAACAGGATACTGATACCCTCTTCCAAGATGTTTGCCTTGGAAACCTGTATTTGGTTTGCCTATATTCCTAATATTTTGGAGGAGTTGCTTTCCTTCCTTTTCAAGCTTATGAAGAAACCCTGAAGTGAGTAAAACTCAAAGCAATACTGTTTCTGAATCTTCAGGGAGCTTGTATTTTCACACGGTAGCAACCTCCCATTTTTAAACAAAATAAACGTTTCCACAAAGCTGGTTATGCTAAAGCTCCCCTTAAAGTCAGTGTGGAGAACCAGGCATTTCCAGAAATTTGCTTGCTGTGTCTCGCTTAATTTGACCAGATAAAATTTAACCCAGATCTAGAGTAGAATCCTCAAAGTTAATTTTAAGGAAACTAATAAGAGACAAACGCTGCATTTTTTTTTTCCTGCAAAATATATGGCTTCTCTCACCTGCACGTTGGTTCAGGATAACCACCACAGCAGGATTTTACATTTGGAAGTTGCTCTGTAAAATCCTCGCGGCATTTCACTATTGAGTTTTCCACGTCTGTTGCTAGCTAGTCTCCAGCGTGGAAGTCAGTAACACTCAGCAAAATTTTACTGTCTGGTGTGACACCTTTTTTTTTTCTCCCTTGTCTCCACTGAAGACAGGGCATCTGCTGTTGTTCATGTACAGTTTCATTTGAGCTCTGTCTTGTTTGGGTAAGTCTTTGTGCTGTGGCTTGGGTCAGAACTTGCAAGGATGAGCTGCTCTCTGTAGTTTGCCTGCCCCTTCAAAAAGCAGAATCTCTCTATAGTAGGGGCTGTATTGGATTGAGAGTGATGCTGGTTGGTATCAGGAGCCAAAACTCCTAACAGTGCTCTGTTCTGAAGACAGCTTCTGGTCCTGTTCTATCGTTTGGTTTTACAGACGGATTGGATTTTATCCGTCTAACTGCTGCCATTCCCAGCACAAGGTGGCACTCGCCTTCCAAGAGAAGGATTTCTCAGCCCTGTAGACTGGCTCTCTCTAGAAGCGGGCATGTATTTGTTACAAGCGCCGTGGCCCTTTATTGCTGTTTTGCTGTGTGATATCCCAAGAGTGCGTCTGAACGATACATGGGGAAGAAAGCAAGCAGACCAGCAGCGAGGTGGGGGCAGGAAATGATCCAAGTTACAGGGCAATGCTAGGCAATGGGAATCAGGGAATAACTTGATGCTGAACACAGCTGTGCTCTTGCTAGCTCTAATCCCTTTGCATTCCACTATGAGGAGGTTCCTCAATCAGCGCTTTCTAGCCTTACCCATGCCTGTTGGGTTTTTTGGGTTTTATTTATTTATTTATTTATTAGTTTCTGCTGTTTCCATTAGCAGAATAACTCATGGGAGAAGCAAGCAGGCTAAGCAGGCTGCAAGTGCTGCACCTTGCATTTGGCTGGTAGCTGCTGAGAAGGTTCTCAGTCAAGGGGAGGTACTGGGGAACAGAACTGGGGGGGGAAACGGTAGAAAGAAGCAAGCGATATAACATCCTCCTCTTGCCTGCTGAGTCTGTAAGAATCCCTTCTTGGTCTAGATCCAGCATTAACACTTGCTTCAGGAATGCTGCATGCATTCTTGGGGGGGAGAGGCTGTTGGCGGGTCTTGCAGCTCCCAAAATCAAGTGAGAACAAGTTGGCTGCTGCCTCCCCTGCTGCTGTGCAGTATTTTTAAGTCATTATTTGCTCAGGCTTTGCAACTCCTTGCTATGTGTTATCAGAAGTAAGAAGATCCCGGCTATCTATCTAGTTGGCATCTCTCTCTAAGACTGAGCTCTCATGCTTGGTTTACTCGATTTCCCACACTGCAAGGTATTTATTATCTGAACCAATCTAAAAGATTCATCTTAATGAAATCTGAGTGGAAACTTTGGAGGAATACAAATTGTGAAGATGTAGCTAAATACTGTGTGGCCTTCTGCAGCCTTGGTTCTCAAGGCTTGTTGCTGTCACAGAAACTGAAGTCTCAAGAATTGCCAAGAACAATGTGGCAGTAACCTACCATATATCACAGCGATCTCTGAAATTGATCAGAACTGCTGTGCCAGGCTTATAGATAGAGATACTGCGGCACAGAGGAACTGAATTCCTTAACGGCACATAGCTGGGAGGTGTCAGACACTGATCTCATAAATACTGCTCTTAGTGCTGAGAAAAGGCCTGATACTCACATGTCACATTCCATATGGGTTCAAGCGTTGCCTGACTGAAGAGATAGGAGACTGTGTCAAACCTAAAGGTATGTGACTGGGTTTAACCGGTAAGGAAATAATCATAGATACCAGTGGGGTGAGGACCTTGCAAGCAGAGCTCTGCAACAGCTGACTGTGAGAAGTGCCTCTGCTAAGGGAGACAGGAGGGAATGTGAACCCTAACGTTAGATGCCCAGTTTCCAGAATGAACTCTGGTAGAGGCGGGTTTGTGACAAAGACAAGGGCTGTACACTGCAGAGTCCAAGGTACTGGCTGGCATCCTGCACTGCAGCCCCAGCAGCAGAGTTGGCAGTCTCTGGTGAGAAGGATCAGTTTGGTCTCAGCCAGCCGTAGCAACTTGTTTTGGTGCCTGGGAATCAGGTCACTTGCTTGCCTTGGCCAGGGAAGGCTGCAATAATTTTTTTTTTTTTATAGTCTTGAACTTTCCTACCTAGTATTTATTGCTTCTCCTGCTCCTGCGTGTCCTTCATGAGATTTGCCTTACACATCACCAAAGAATTTGAAGTTTGGCTCCTGATCTGCATTCTGTAGCTTGTCACCAATCTAATAAAACTGTAGCTCTTCAAAGACAAGGACTTCTCCTTACTATGCAAAGTTTTGTGTTATTAAGAGTTTTGAATTAGGTAGGCATAATTCCTATCTTTAGCACAGTAAAATAGTTAAACAACACTTATGTCCTTTGCTTGCAGATGCCATAGAGTGATAGAAACTTTCTCTTCCTCTTATCTTTTGTAAAAGCTTTCCATCTCTCCTCCCCGTATTCAAGCTTAGTATATCTGTAAAAAGTGAGTCTTCCAGCTTTTTATGTTGCCATGCAGTTGCACTCAGTAAGAATGTTTCTAGGCAGATTGGATTTTCCAGAAGAAATGGAGTGCTCCTCACAGAGCCTGGCTCCTCAGCAGCTGGCAGGCATGGGTGCTGCTGCACTTGAAGTGCAAAATGTCATAAGAAGGAGGAGTCCTGGCACTGCAAAGCAGCTGTAAAGCAAACGGGGAATGGCTGCAGGTCTCATGACCTTTGCTGATTGCATGGGTGCCTGGTGTGATGTGACTTAGTGATTCTCCTAGACTATTAAGAATCAGGCAAGGCTTTTTTTCCTCCTTGCGTCACCAGGATGAAAGCTTCCATAAAGCTGGCACAGCCTGTACAGCTGCACAAGGTGGGTGACTTGGGTCAAACTCCATGAATGTGCAAAGGTTTTCTTTTCTTTCACAGCTCTGCCACTGATTGTTGCTTGCAGGCACGCCTTGTCCTCCATCTTCCTCCTATGCATTGTTCTTTTCATTTTTAATTGTGCATTCTTAAGTCATAAATTTTCTACAGCAAAGTTCTTCAACTGGGCATGGATTTTGAAGGAAAAGGTTAAAAAGCGTTGGTCTTGCACCCATGTCAGCCAGTATGGTATGTGCTCAAGCATTGTTAAGCTCAGCAGAACCTTTCTCCTCTCCCAGTCAGACTAGTGCTGCATTATGTGGGTATTTACTGGCTGCTGTAACACACCATTTTTGGACAGATGGATCTAATCTTACTGCAAGATCTTCAGAGCTAGATTCATTGCAAAGATTTTAACTGATCTTAAAAATCCCCAAAGAGCAAAGAGTAGGTAAGTGATGAATATTTCTCAATACGAGAGTACATTTTAAGATTTTTTCCTTCTCCTCACTCACAGACACTGAAATTTATTTCTGTGACTAAAAATCTCAAGCCTTTCTAGCACTCATGACTGGAACTGATGATCTCTGTCCGCTTCCCAGAAGAGAGGCATTTTCACCCCAGCATTTGCTCTGACAAGTGCTTGCAAGCACTGCAGTTCTTGGATGCTGGCCTATTGTGCAAATATATGGCCAGCCTCACTGGCTGAGAGCAGAGGATGCTCTGGGAGGTGCTTGGCAACAGCACCATTGCAAGGAGAATAGAGTGCTGCTGTTGTCTGTGTATGTGTATGCTGAAGTCTGGAGGGTATGGATTCTATGGACAAGACAGCCATGCTCAGAGGAGCAGCACAGGGACCTCAAACCCTTTCTGACCAGAATAACCTGGCAAATGCAGGCGCTGTCTGCCCTGAGTTCTGTGGGTGTCTTGTTTCCTGGAGCAGTTTAGGTTGTGATTCTTTTCTCTTTTTTTTTTTTTGGCCAGTTTTCCCCAGGAGAGGGAGCAGGCCATGCAAACAATGTCGGGGGAATGAATCAGCTCGCTGCAGCTTTAGCTAAAAGGCATTTGTTATATTGCTGTGAATTCATTCTTTCTTTACTTTCCTCGTCGTCAGCTGCTCTTCTTTCACTTTGACTTTTCTTATAGCACTCCTGTACCCTTGCACTAGCTCTTTGAGGCCGGTACTCTGTGAAGCATGTGTGCAAGCTGTGCTCACCTCTTTCCCTTTTAAATTGTTCCTCCAATCACAGCATGGCCCAAGGGTGCTTCTGACCCACAGCCCGTTTCTGTCTCACTGGGCCTTAAGTTCAAGCTCACTTCTCTTGCTGCTCCACTGGTCCCTAAGTTCAAGCCATTTCCTTCCCGGTGCTGCTTTCCTGTTCCTCTCTGATCTGTGAGTTGCAGAGTGGCAGCTCAGAGGCAGCTCCTGCAGTCACTATGGTGATAGTGATCGGACAAAGCAGGGTATCAGTTAACTCAGGAATTCAAACTGCTTTGGTGAAAATCTCCTTTTGATACAAGCAGTAGTAGTTTCCAGAGGCTTGCTGCTTCTTAAATATGTATGTGAAGGTTGACGGCCTAACAGTCAAATACATTTCCAGTAACACACGTATAGAAAACCAGAGGGAAAATTACAAGTTGTGGAGTTCAAAACCACTGCTGCCAAAGTTTCTGTCTTTATGGTGTGGGGTTTTTTTGTTGTTGTTGTATCAGGAAAAGTTCCAAAAGACAGTAGTCTGGTTACTGCTGAAGGAAGGTCTGTGGTTTCTTGCTGACTCTTTCACTTCTAATAACCAACAGAGGATATAACAGAGCAAACCTTGTGACAATTAAGCATCTGCTGCATTATATCTCAGTACATCTGACACAAAAAGATCTACTAACACGTGCTGAGATTCTTAGTGCTGCTGTAAGCTGAACTGTTCTGGGAAGTTTTCCAGGGAACAATGGGCAGAATTGTCAAGGACAAGACAAGGAGGATGGTGCAAGGTATCTGCTCTAAAAACAGTCCTGGGAAGCTGGTGGGGAAGGGAGGCTCTCTTAGCACTGGCTGGCCCTTGCGATCTTGTTAATTTTTATCTTTATGTGCCAGCAGAAAGATTTATGAGTTGGGTTTTTGTGTGTGGGTGTGGATGGATAACCCTGAAAATGAGGGAAAAACCTGGTCAGTGAATTTTGCAGCAAAGACATAAAGTTATGCAGCTGTTAGGGGAATGAGATCTGCAGTTGTGTGCTCGGAGCTGGTCAGCTCTGGTAAGAGCACACCCTTGGATATAAGCAGTCGTTTAAGATTGTAGCTGTGGCAATTACATCTCTGCTGTGTTACATCTCTGAACGTTTGATACAAGGACATCTACAGACACATGCTGTGATGTTTAATGCAACTGTCAGCTGAACCACTCTGGGAAATTTTCCAGGAGTGGAAATTTCCCACTCAGGGAAGACTTCCAGTGAGCAAAACTGTGAAGGACAGGATAAGGAGGACAGTGCAAGTTATCAGTGCTAACAGCAGTGCTAGAGGATTACTCTGTTAAAGATAGAGGTTAGACATGAATGCATAGTTTCTTTTAGGTTAGTACAAGTAGGCGTGACCAAGTGCTCGCAAAAAGCTTGTGTTCTGAGCAGCTCCCAGTACAGTGGGTACTCCAGTTTAATAGTCTCTAAGCCTGTGCTTAAGTCCCTTTTTCTATACAAGAATGAAGCAGGACGTCAGTTACAAAGCCGTGTGTGCCTTTTCCTAGGGTAGAGTTGTGTATTACCCTGAGCAGTGTTGCAACTCACAAGGCAATAGCTGGAGTATGATGGCTTGCTTCTCCAGTGTTGCTCTGTCTTGTCAGTGAATGTTATCTGGGCCTGTCGTGTCATCTAGTTCATGTTGATTTTGGAGCCTGGTGGGTGATGCTTCCCTGTGGTCAGAGTAAACAGTTCACACTGCAGCCAAAGTTCGCAATGGCAGGTCTGAGTTGTCATCTCTGCTTCCAGTTTGCATTGACAAAATGCTATTAGAAAGGGAGGTGAGTGAGGGAGTGCAACTCATGTTGATGTGTCCACTCAAAGGGCAACATCAGAGTCAGCTGAGCATGAGTAAATTCTCATTTATGAGGGCCTGACCTTAGACTCTGGACCTCCTCAGCCTTGAAGAATCCCTGCAGGGCTATGGAATTACATGTTCACTGAAACAACAATGACATGAACTTTGCTATGAGCACTTTGTCGGCCTCAGCTGTAGCACTGTAAAGTGCTCTGAGATAACTGCACGTGCCACCTCAGTTTAGAGGAATCCAGTTTGCCATCTCACCATCGACCTGTTGGCAGGTACCATCCCAGGGTCAACGCTCTCACAGAACTTATCTCCAGGACTTTCTGTTCAGATGACATCTCTGGGCAAGGAATTCCTGCTTCCTGTTACAGCTGGGCGTGCAGCAGGTTTTGTTTGTTGACGCTGGCAATTTTTCAGGCTTTGTCCTAATGCCTTGCTAGCTCTACTACTTGGATGTTTCATTCAGTGGTTTGTGCTTTGTGTCTCAAGTTTTCAAGTTCTTCTCAGATGCCCTTCCCCCCAGCAGACATCATGCTGCCTGAAGATTAGAGTACTATAGCACCTTGTGATAGTTGTGCTCAGTAGGTTTTCCAGGATTTCAATTTCATTGTTTTAACAAGAGTCTGTTGGATTTATTTAAAAAAGGAAATAAAACTACCAAACATGATAAGCTGTTGAAGTTTTGGATGAGGCCTCAGGTGGGTTCTGGCAGCAATGGACTCTCTCAGTTCTGCTTGGAAACAAATCTATGTACAGAAAATGTTTCCATTCAAAGGGTTGTGATCCTCTCCTTTTGTAAAGGAGCCCGATTAAAGTATCTCAAAAGTGCTGTTAGGAGCAAAGAGATGTTTGGCTAGATGGCTCTTCTCTACTGACCATCACTTCTGCAGGGCTGTAGTTGAAAGAAGTTTTCAGTTCCTCTGTGGGATAGGGAATGCAATCCTCTTTCACAGAGCCCATGGGTGGCATTTTTTCAATAATGCCAGCTGGTATAAATGCTGCCACATAAACCAATGGCTCATTTGTCCCTGACCTCCACAGCAGCAGCCCTAGGCCAACGTTGCACGCTCCATCAAACCATTCCCTCAGGCTCTGTAAATCCTGTGCTGTTGTCCTCCTTCTGGGGCACCAAGAGGATACACTCTGTCACCCCTGCTCTGAGAGCAAAACGTGCATCCAGAGTGGCATGGGATGGTGCTCTAAACTGCTAAACTCAGTGTGCAGGAATAAAGCTGAATGTCTCCTTGAGAATTTTGATGACCAGACCACTGTTGGTGAATGAGCATCACTTGTCCTCTTTGATACTTGCAGAAATACTCATTGCCACTCTCAGCATTGTGAAAAATTGAGTTTTTGTGACCTGTTAATCAGAGACAGAAACATGGCAGCTGATGCTGTGGGCTTTCTTTGTTCCTGGTTGGAAGTACTGTGTGTCCTGGCTGAACATAACCTCTCACTGAACCCTTTCTGCTCTGTTTCTCGTCTGCTGCTATGATCAGCATGCAAAAACTCTTTTGCTATGAGCTGAGATGTATGGCTCTATGAGAGTGTGGCTCTATGTAAGAGCCACACCTTCACCCAGAGCAGGAGGGCAACTTCTTGTGAGGTACAGCAAAAACATTGATCCTAGAGCCAGATTTGAAGGCTTTGTTGTCTGCAGCTTCTAGCAATTTCTTTCAGATGCTCCAAAAAAATAGATGAAGACTGGATGAGTCAGCAAGTGAGACAACAAAGAGGCTGTGCAGCACTCCCATGAAAGATAGCAGCAGGAGGAGCAGGAGATGTAAAGAAAGGCACAAGAACAAAGCTGAGTGACCTTAGCACAAGAGGAAAGATAGGCCATCAGAGCCTAGGAGGTGGAAATGCAGTAGATTTTGGGAATGGAAAAGGGAGACCTTGAAAAGATTAAAAGATTTAACTGTATTGAGGAGGAGGGACCTTGTGGTGGGATTTCCAGGCAACTGTGCAGCCATTTTTTTTTTTTTTGCAGTGAGTCGGAGAAATGCGTGCACCACATCGTGGAAAACAGAAATCCAAGAATAAAAGGAGTTTTCTATTTCCTCTCCCCATTTTATGAAAGCTTTGCCCTTTCTCTATAGAGTTGTTAACTTCTCCAAAGGCTACTTCTTAAGAAGGAGTGAGCAGTTTTGCAGTTCCTCAGAGTGCGGACTTCAATTAAGCATGTCAATGTAATGCTTTTGTTTGGAGAAGTGTTGTGCAAAAATAGACATCTGAGTTCTTTCAGCTGGTAGAGTGATACTGTGTTAAAGGAAATTCCCCTCTACAAGCCAAGGCATGCCAAATTTACCCCTCCTCTGCAGCTTTGTGTCACTATCCAAGCAAGTGATATTTTTCATCGACTGTGAAGTTCTAGGTTATGGTGGACCAGACCTGCCACTGAGTGAAATCAGTTTTTCTGTTCACTTAGCAGAGTCACAGAAGGCTGTAGGTTGGATGTCCCTGCACTCTTGAGTCAATAAAGCCTTGAAGCTGCCCTAGTTTATGCTGGTTTTGTTCTGATTTAGGTCTAGAGGTGGCATGCAAGAGTTCAGGTGGCTTTCTTCCCTATTTCTGTAAGTTTACTCCAGTGAAAGTGGAGGACAGGCCCAACTTGCTTTGCTTTATAGAGAGGAATATTTTGCAATCTAGGATGGGCCATGTTTCTGGTCAGATTCTGAGCCTTGGAAAGGAGGAGTCTGTAAGTAACACAGATGAACTTGAAGACAGGATAGGGGAGTCTATTGGCTGGTGTGTTTTCAGAGTTTTATGCTGCCGAATTGGCAACTGGCTCTGCTTCTGCCTCCCCCTCAAACTGACACATCTTCACTTCATGTCAGATTTAATGCCAGCTATGGGGATTCACAGTTTTCACCTCTCGAAGTGAAGTTTCTCATCCAATTATAAATGGGCAGAAGTCATTTCTTGCCAGTCACGTTATCTGTCCAGAAGTGATAAGAATTAATTGGATGGGCAGAGGTGTTGCATTTTTAGAAGAGTTTGGGAATCTTGCAAGGGAATATTTTCTGAAAAAATGTGTATCTTGAGGAAATGGCAGAAAAAAAAGGGCTCCATAGCATCTCTCTCTCTTTCCAAGTAGCATTTTTTCTTGCTGTTGGAAGTCATTAAACAGATGGACTGCAGGACTCAATGCTGTGGAAGACACTATCCTCTAAAAGCAGCCTGCCTCCCAAAGCCACATCCGGACCCAGAGCAGGTTTGGAATGGCACCAGTATGTTGCTGATTTGTGGTATTTCCGTTTCCTATGACATTTTTTCGTCAGAAAGGAAAGCTGAGGTTAAGACTGGAATGGAAGAGGTTTTGCTTTGTGTGGAGCCTCTGCAGAAGAGGGGGGCCACTACTGCTGTCTCAGGGAGGCAGTGGGCAGGGTGACTATTGATTTGAGAACTGCAGATGTTTCCTAGAGCGGGATCTCTTGAGTACCTGCTGGCTGAAACATTCCAGGCATTCCTGCACCGTGCTGCTAAGCTCACTGTATGAACGGCCTTGGCCAGTGGCTCTTGTTCAGTCATGTGTGTGTTCTTAACACAGGCCAGTTCACAGATCCATCACTCTGATTAGCAAACTTACTACATGGGCTAGCACTGCAAGCCGTGCATTTGCAGGTGTGATGGCAAGAGGAGCTGGATGTTGTTTCAGTTTGTTCCTGTCATGAACAGATGTGCCAGAAGCAGGGGTTTGCAGTGGGCTGTGCACTGCAGTGGTTTGGTCTCAGGTTTCCTGGGTGCTTTGTGCATGCTCCAAAAACTGTAGTTCTCCATGGCCCTTTCCCCTCCTATAGCTGCTGTGTCAAGCTGTGTTTGTTCCTACTGTAAGAGGCAGAGATTCACACCATCATGGGGCCAACAATCTTGTAAATCATCTACTTAATAGTCCTGTAAGATAACATTTAATACTAAAGGCACTAAGAAATCCTTCTCCCCCCTCCCCCACCAAGTACTGAATCTTGTCCAAAGCTGCACAAACAGGATTCTGAGATAAAGACCTTGGGTAAGAATTACTAAAACAAACAGAGCATGGAGTGGTTTCTTGAGGGACCGGCCTTCTCAAGGCCAAAGGGTGGGTGTGGAAGAACGCACCTTACTGAAAGGAAAGCTGACTACATGAAAAAGTACAACTTGGAACAAATAGAGCCCTGCCCAAGAAGCCTGTAATATTTTAATTAATGTGATGTAACATAGGAGGATGATCATACAAGTACTGTGTACCACTGTGGAAAGTGTTGTCACTGAGATTTCAATAATTGAAATGAAATCTCTTGGTACAGAGGGATCCTGCTCTGCTTAGCATGAGGCAGTGCCACTGAGTTACTCAGTTAAGCAGCTCTGGCAAGGAAACCACATGTTCCAAACAGCATTTCTCTCTTCCTTTAAAAGTGCTTTAAGACAGTTTACAATTCATCTGCAAACTGCCTGGTACTGAACACAGAAGAGCAGAAATCCCCCAATGTACCATTTCCCTTCTGTGCTGTGCGCAGCCAGCCCTTCTCTAGCTGTACAGTCCCTGGGGGCACATTAGTTTGGTCACCCTGTGGTGCTTGTCTATTGATGACTGGCTCCGTGTCAGGTTTTTTGGTTATTGTTTTGTTTGTTGGTTTATTTACTATTTTTGTTGTCACATGGATGAAATCCACGTTAGAATGTTATCTGCTATTGATGTTGGCTACATTCTGATTTATAGTAAGTCTCTGATTTTGATAGCCTGTGAACAAGACCTGAGGGAGATGCATATATGGAATGTGTTGGACTACGTGGCTGTGGTTTTAGATTGGTAACACCTCAAAAACTTTTCCTTTTGCAGATTTTTCTCCTGGAAGTGTGTGTAGTCTGCAGTCAGTCGGTGATGAGGGGTGATGGCTGCATCCCCTTAAGTTAAGGCTTGTTTAACTTTCCTATGCTGCTGTGGAGCTATTGTTAGTCTGCAGATAAGGTAAGTGTTATCATTTTAGCACAGTCTAAAAGGAAAGGAGAGGGCTGTTAGATGCTCTGCTGTGTTACTCTGCCTGGTGGCAGGGTTGTCCTTCACAGTGATCCCTCAAATGTGGTAATAATAATAGTAGAGCTTTATTTTGTTTCCACCAAGAGTAACAGCCAAGCTGAAACAGAAAATATCACCCTTTCTGCTTTTGCACACGTGTGCCAAATCTTTGTGTTGGTGCACTGATACTTCTCAAGTTCTTTCCTCAGGCAGTGAAGGGACACAGACCTTCATCCTTTCCTATATAACCAGGCCATCATCTTCGTTTTAGGTATCTACAAAATGGATATGTATACCCAAGTTGCCTCATCCAGCTTCCTTTAATAACCGAACAAAGGAAGTGGCTCTTGTTTGAAGAATTTTCAGGGGTCGGTGAACCTTGCCCTTAATGCTGTTGACTACACAGTCTGGACTGACCTGAGATACGGATGTCTGTGGTGAAATCCCACCGTGGCTGTAATAAGTCTCCTCAGGTTTGCGTGAAATCTTGGGACTAAAGTTGTTTTTCGCTGTGAGAGGAAGATAAGGAGCATAGGAAGACTGTAAATAAGCAATCTATTACAAACAAGAAAGTTCTGTTAAGGTTGCAACTCTACCAAGGTTAGACAGAGATGAATGACTTTTGAATGGGGTAAAATGTGTTTAGAGACCCATGCAGATCTCAGACAGACGTTGTCACTCATTTCCAAGGCTAGCTTGCTGGAGTGTAGCCTTAGAACACTGGTGGAAAGACCCCGTAGTGCTTGCCAGTAAGTGAAAATGATGAAAATGGAATTTTCTAGGAAGGCAGGTGGTAGTTGAGTAGCACTTCTATTTCTATTTCTGAGATCATTCTGTTTGTTTTGAAGTCATTCTGGGTGGGAACTGGAGTTGTTTTTGTGGCTGCCAGCTGGGTTTGAACTTTAACTGAGTGGTGTCTTTTGGTGGCATCAGGCCATGCAGCCACAAGGAATGCTTCAGAGCAGCAGTAAGGGCAGCATCATTTGGGCCACACTGACAGGGCAGTCATATGAGCACCAGAATGGCCTGACCCACGCTGAGGCTGTCTCTGTTGGGCCTCTGCCTCTGGTTTCCTTGCCAGGATGACCAGCGCTGTGCCAGGGAATGATAGCTGCCAGGCAGGTGTGGGAACACTGGTGTCCTGTAAGGACAAATAAAGACCCAAGCCAAGTGGGCTAATGGCAGGAAGGAGATAGCCTGGCTGTGCGTTCTGTCAACGTGGTACGTGGCACTCTGTCAGTCCTTGATTCCACGTGCTGCATCGGTTTAGTAAGCACATTCCCTGTCCTTGAAGCAAACCGCTTTTAGCCATGATCTTGGCAGGCTCAGATGGAGGAAGCCTCTCATGAAGGTCGAAATGGGTCATTTCATCCATGTGCCTGAAGATGCCCCAGAAGTGTCCAGTAGCTGCTGGCTTGGAGAAACACTGGTCTTAAAAACCTTTTCAAAACAATATGGGAAAACATCTGTCTTTCTTTGCTTGGAAGAGCTTT
Organism: Numida meleagris; assembly: GCF_002078875.1. Classification (NCBI taxonomy): domain Eukaryota; kingdom Metazoa; phylum Chordata; class Aves; order Galliformes; family Numididae; genus Numida; species Numida meleagris. Next base: position 16,365,466 of record NC_034414.1, on the reverse strand, counting down.
TTATTTTTTGAGATCTCTGCAAGAAAACCCCCTGAAGACCTCAAAGTAATACTGCTCTAACGGATGTTATGCTTGGAGTCAAAATGGAGATTAATTTTTCTCCATTAATGTGGAGGCCTGTAATTACAGTTTTTTGATTATGTGGATGATGAGCTAGAACTATTTCTCTCAGCAGAGCCACTTGTCTATCTCAAACATGCCTAGAATGTACAGGTATTAACTTGTGTATGTCCTTTCACAGGAGCTCCCTTCTGCAGGGAGAAGATATTATAACTAACTGTTGTCAGCAGTACAGAATTTTTTCCCTTTCCCTGAACTCAGCACAAGAGAAGTTCTGAGAGGGGATTACACAATCGCTGCCCAGCCCTTGCTTACAGTACTTTCCCTGCTCCAGCTTTGCACTGAGAACTGCAAAGTGGCTGAGATCTTTTTCTGAACAGGAAAGGTACACACCTGATACAGAGAAGTGCTTCTTGAGTTTAGTTCCTAAATTGGTCATTTGAGTGTATGTCTGATGTAGCTGTCATGTTACTGGATACCATGTAGAGCTGAGATCCCTGACATCCCACAGGATAAGAGGTCCTATATGCTGACGGATGCCTGATGCTCTTTCTGGTGGGTAAACTGACCAGGCCCACATCAAAGCCTGCAAAGAAGCTGGGGCAGATCTCTGCATCCAGCTAAATCCCACCCCAGAAAGGAGGCTCGTTTTGACGAGGACTGGCAAACTGAAATTCTGTGGCAGATAAGGCAGCTTCTGTAGGGCAAAATAGAATATGGCGAGCGACCAGCTGGGAACCAAGAGAGGTTTGTTTCTGTCACAGCAGCTAGACTGCAGTAGACTGGCAGAAAGCTCCTTAACACTAACTAGCCTGTCAAGCAGCAGAGAGAAGGATTTCTTGCACAATTCAGAGCAATACGCTAGCTAACTACAGATGTAAGGAAAGGGTTTAAAATTGCACAGTGTGTTGAAGACTGATATGAGTGGGGATTTTTTCTGACAGTTACTGGCTATTAGGAAGAACTGAGAGAGAACTGTATTCCCTTTGTCCTTCATTCATCAGGTGTAGGGAGAATTTATGTAAGAAACAGCCTCAAACACAACTGATACAACAGGCCAAAATGATTCCATTGTCACGCATGGGTTGTGTGTGTGGCAGGTAGAGTCTGCGTGGAGACTGTTCAAAAAACAGTGGCTTTCTGCATTGTGAGAAGCATTTCAGAGTAAAGGTGTCACCTGAAGTGTATTTTCTTGGGCTAATTACTCTGAATTCAGTGGCCAGTTGGTATTGGATAACAGCAACAACTAGGCCCAACAAGCCCGAGCAAGTGCTCTCTTTGGGGGGTATTTGTTTCCAAACTTTTATGACTTATATAGTGTCTCAGGTGGTATGATGATCTAAGCTTTGATTTCAACTGCACCTCTCACAAGTAACTTTGTTAAGAGAACAGTATTACTCTGAAAGCTAATGTAATTCATAATTTATTTTTTGTACCTTTACCAAAAAAAAGAAAAGCTAATCTGGTCTAGGAGCTAAAGGTTTGCCTAGTTTCTTACATCTTAAATGTTGAGCTGTGTTGATGTAAACATGCCTGTCATCATTGCTCAAATGTGAACTTCATTTCTGTGACAAGCTTTTTTTTCTGAAAAATTTGTTTAGTGAATATAGCAATTATGGAACCACTCTCACTTGGAAATTTAGAGCAGTTGCCTTGTGTTATATACAATCCACTTACTTGTTCTGGTTGGAATGGAATGGAACATAAGCACTCTAGGTTGCTGGCTTTGGGCTCACTGAGATGTAAGAGTCTGGGAGATTTGGGAAATGCATTTTAATTTAGGTATGTAACTGTGAAATGCATCCAGAAGGGTGTCTGTGTTCCTCCTGCTCCAAAGAACAACTGGAATTTGGGGCTACGTGAAGGAGGTACCTGTACTGCAACAGAAGAGCAGGTTGCCAGTGTGGATGTGGCTCACAGTACTTTGTGTTAGTGTAAAAACAAGTGGGATGGGGCACTCCTTTTCCCTTGTGCCTTACTCTGACTGATGAGAGGCTCCCTCTATTTCCTAAAGTGTACAAGAGAGCTATTAATTTTATCATCGTATGTTTCTTTCACCTCAAGTTCCTTCCTCTGTATTTTTTGGTTAACAATTGCTACAGCATCTGTATGGCAGGAAAGGCTGCCCATCCCCCTCTCCTCTGCTTTCTATGCCCTGTAAAAATAACTCATCTCTCAGTCCCCTCTTGCCAGAAGTTGCACCTATCTGTAGTGTAAATTACTAAATAACTTAGTGTGATACCTTTGATTTTTAGAGCATCAAAAATAGGTTCTGATACAGTATCAAAAGCGAAGAAAAAATGCTCTGTTCCCCTGGATTCAAAATGATGTGAGCACTTTGATGTGAATCTCACATGGACAGGGAGGGAGTGGTTCTCTCTGAAGTAGTTCAGCCCGCACCTGTAACCTCTTAAACTGCAGTCATATCTCTCCTGTGAACCAATATTTGCTTAAGACTTGGCCATGATTTATATGGGAGTCTTGGTGTTGCAACAACTGCTCTGTTACTCAACAGCATTCCCAGATGACTGGTTAATACATAACAAGGCAGCTCCGTAAATTCAGTTGGTATGAATTCTCATCAGAGCGGAAAGGAGAATTTCATCATATCATACTGAATTAATAAAAGTATTGAATACCTGTAATGGAGTACAACACGTTCCAGTCAAACTGCCAGAGGGTTTTGTTCTGTGTTGGGGGGGGGGGGGTGTTCTAATTTGGATTAATTACTTAATGACAGTTTCCTAATTGTCATGTATAATTGTGTTATCCTCCTGGGTCAAAATATAAACAGAGTAGGATGAAATTAGTTAATTACGAAATGCCATGGCTAAAGGCTCTGTAGTGTGCAATGTGATTCCAGTAACAATTAGCAGTGTGGTTAGTTCTGAGTCCAGGTGTAGGTGTATGCCCACATCACTGTGGCGATGCATGCGGTTACCCCTGCCTACCTGGTGTTCTCAGTGATGGGTTCTGAATGAAGCCCGTTTGTCTGGGTGATGTGCAGTTTCACAGAGAAGTCTGCTCCCCTTGTTTTACGTCAACATGTCAATAAAAAAGATGATTGAAAATCTAAAGACTGTACAATAAGTAGATGTTAGCCAAAGATGCTAGGACAGAGGACTGACTTCACAAACGCCATCTGATCTTGGAAATGTAGAGGGATGTATTTCCTTCTATAAATGGAAAAGATAGTTAAAACTCTTCAGACAGCCTAGTAAGTCCTCGGTGTCAGTGTAAAACAGACAAGACCTACTGTTCTGAAGGTTTCAAGCTTAAAACACCTGTAAGTCAGTCAGCCACTGTCTCACTGAGAACGCAACCTGAAATGTTTCAATGCCTCTGCATTGCTACTCCAGTGTTTACTCACTCTGCTCTTCAGCATGTGAATGCTGAAGGCCAGTGATCACTTGGTTGGCAGGCAGCTCCCTGAATAATCGTACCGTTGCATGTTTGGAAACGTTTTCTGACTTAATGACCTTTCATTAACCTCAGGCTGCTCATTGTTATCACTGGGGAGGAATAAGTGTGTGACAGGGATTGCTAAAGCTATTACCTGGATTGTGTGTCTTGCCAGGAGAGACCCTTACTGCTGGGTTGGTTCCCAGGAGATTCAGATACCTTGTTCTGCTGCCTTCTTACCCAGCCGTGGCCAGCGTGGATGAAAGAGATGTGACAGCCCCCGGGAAATAGCCAGCTAGAAACCATGCTTTGGCTTAAGTGATAAACTGTGCAAGGGTGCTGTAAAAACTGTGCCATTACATCCACTTAAACAGTGCCCAAGTCAAAACTGTGCTGTCCAGGAGTTGTATCTGGAATCCACCCATTTTAAAACCTAACACCAGAAAAAACTGCAGCATGCTTGAATAACCAGCAGTACTGGAACTGCAAGTTCTGTCACAAATCGGTTATTTCAGCTTGGTGTTAGTCCATTGCTATGCATACTTAGCATAGCAATTTGTTGCATAATGAGCAAAAGAGGAGCAATAAATGATCATTTAGAAGCCTAAGTCATTTTAGGATTAGTTTGTGACCTACCTCGTGGTTTGGGCCAAAAATAGATTTTGAAATTTCATAGGAACGCATGCACGTGCTTATTTTCCGGCTGGCTGCTATTCATGAATACAGCTCTGTGCTGATGTTGAGTGTGTTCTTGGATCTTTTTGTATGGTATCTAAATATAGAGCATTTACTATCGTGTTAATGGCAGCGACACGAACATGAGAAGGAAGTCCTTTAACTGGCTTTGCACCTGCTCTGTCTGTGGATGTGTTCAGTGAATGCTTGGGTTCCTCATGACCATACAGGCTCTGAGCACCTAACACAGGCAGTGGCAGCGTCCAATACGTTCTACGGCTCACTGCTGTCTTTGTCCTTTGTAATTCTCTACAGTCTTTTGCTAGAGACCATTATTGCATGCGCAGTGCTGTTGTTTTTCTTTTCTCCCCAGCTACTGCATCGTATCTGCCTCATGGTGATCTGCTTGCTGTCAGGGGAACAAGCCCCATCTTGGGCAGCCCTTGTGCAGGACGTGTCCCTACGGAGGGCAATCCCCCTGTACCTCTGCATGCTGCACATCCCTCCTCCAGCCTATGGGAGATCAAGAGAGAGCTAATTCCATGCAGGTAGGGAACCAGCTGCTGCAGCAAGTGTTTTCTTCTTTAAGCATAGGTCTGAAACTGTGGCTGTACATAGTGCCCTGTACAATCAGATTTAAAGCTGCTTTTTTTTTTTTTTTTTAAGAAGTAAGAGAACACTTGGTTAATTCCTACTGGATTCTTGAAAGCTTTAGGGGTCCTGAGAAATTTCCTCAGCTGGGTTTCTTCAATGAGATGAAATTGGTGTGACGTAAGTAATTAAGTAACCTCTATTATAGTAAAGGTTTGGTCAGTGTGACTCCAGGAAAAGTCATTCTCTGGAACCTGAGCCGGGTAATGTTATCTTTGCACACTGCCTGGACTACCTGGCACTGTACAAGTTCTAGGTCTTTGTGGTTATCTTAGACCAACACAGCAAATGAATGAGCATATTATCTTGTTGGTAAGGCTGCTTTCTGGTGTAACACTTCCCTTACGTTAGTGAGAGACATATATGCTGAGCCAATTCCTAGAGTAAATCTTCATCTTTAGCCCTTGGGTGCTCCATCAGATGTACTTCAGGTCCCAAGCTGTACCTCGGGTTTGGCTTGCATTTTCAGCTGGAAACTAAGCAAGCGCAGGAGGAAAATAAAGCAACCTCTCTTTATGGATCATCTTAAATTTAGTCCCCAAATTCTCTCTCTTAGAGTCAAAGCATAGGTGTTGCAAATTCTTTGGGTGAAATACTCTGCTCTGCCTGGGCTACTCAATGTCTGTTTTTCCATGTAGTATCATTGCTAGAGACATGGACCTAGAGGAATGCTGTCCTCCAGGAGCCCATTACTGTCACTGAGAAGAGGAAGGTGGGACAGCAGTATAGCCTCTTTTGCAGATGCATCTTGCCTAGGTGACTTACACATCTTCAAACCCTCACAAACTCTGGCCTTCAGAGTGCCACTTTCAGCTGCTGATGCAACGAGTAAGAAACAGCAGCCTTAGTATTTGTTTAAAATTCAACAAAGGGCTTACCAGGCATAGAAGCAAGAAATTGAAAGGTGAAAGCAGGCTCTGTGCCAAGTGCAGCTTGGACACAGAACTAGACTGAGAGCATCTTGCTAAGGCAAAAGAGAGCTACTGTGAGAAGGTGAGCCGATAGGCTGAGGGACACAGAGACAGCCCTGAACTCTCACCCACACTTGCAGTGACTGCACAGCTCCTGTTCTGAAGCCCCTAGCCTCAGCCCAGTTTCAGAAATGGGATTCACAGTCTCAATAGCAACCTGTTTCTGGTACGTAAAGAATGCTTATCAACAACTGCTGAGACGTCTGCAAGCTTTTCAGCTGATATAAGTATCTGCATCCTTCTGCACAAGTGTCATTCTCTCCGTGTCATGTGGAAGATCAGGGCTTAGCTGGCATTTGATCTTGCCAGTAAAATGTGGTGCTTCTTGGTATAATAATGAGAAAATTTTCTTTCAGAAGTCTAAGTGTTTATGAGTCAAAATTCTAGACTTAGCTCTTTTGTGAGCAGTAAGCCATTTCTGCTGCACTAATGCAACTGGAGTGAATAAAATCATGCATCAATCCAACTGCAACTCTCTTTGCTGCACATCTACAAGTATTAAAAAAAAAAGTAGGGGGAAAAAACAACTCTACACAGCTTTAGTAAATCACACATATTAATAAAAACAAATGTTTCGTGTTATACTGTCAAAGAAAGAAAAAAGACTTCTGCCCTCTCCTGATTGACTGTTTGATTGACTGCATCCATAACCAGGGAAAGACTTGTTGAAGAAGTGCTTCTGTTGCTACAAGGGACACAGTGGACGCACTGACCATTACATTCTGTTAAGCCACTGGGAACAACCTGCATGGTCATGGTATGAGAGTTGAGGGAAAAGTAAATTACAGAGGAAGAAGGTGTGATGCTTCTGTGACGGGTATCTCTCTCTCTCTCTCTCTCTCTCTCTCTCTCTCCATGCTGATAGCCAAGGTCATGCAAACTCTGAAGCCTCTGCTCACCCCAGGGAATCTTAGTTCAGAACATTCCTTACTTACAGCATAATTAGTCACTTGCTGTTTTTGTCTGTGCCCTTACTCTTCTTATCTCACCAATACTTCCTTCACTTTAAAGCTCATGTATCCAGGGGATGCGGGCAGCTGAAGAAATACTCTCTTAATGAGTCTCATTTATTAGGTGCTACTGTTGATGAAACTATTAGATGGAATCAAAAATTGAACATAGATACAAAACCTGTGTTTGCTATCTACACAAAAAAAGCGTGCTAATGCAGCTTGGTTGCTATGGTACAAAAGCTGACATCAGGAACATGAAGATGCATTTGCCTTTTCCCACTCCTTAAGATGGCAGGCTTATTCACTAATCCACTGGATAGGATATTACATTGTTACTTAACAAGGCGCTGCTGGTGCACAAGAAATGGAAGCAGGGATCAATTGCTGCTGAGAACGTAATCAAGTTTCTCAAGTCTGATTCCAGTGTTGTAACTATCCAGTTTTGGACTGTTTGTACTTAATTCCCTTCTTTGATTTTTTTTTTCTTCTGATGTCTTTTTCAGTGTATTCTGATCTTAACAGAAGCCTTAGTTTTGATGAATTTGACTACATGCGTTATTGAAGCATAATAGGTTATTAGGAGCAGAAGAAAAACCACGTATACAAGTAGAAGGAAGAGGTTTATTTTATTTTGTTTTATCTGAATGTGGATGTAAAACTTGTGAAAATTACTACCTTAGTAGCTCTAGAATAGGAACCTTTCGCTGTTCATCTATTGAAAATCCACTGTGTGAAGAACAGCAGTATGAATTTATCATACATTGATTCTCCTGTATGCTTTAAGCCAAACTCTGGGCTAGGAGCAGAAAGCTATTTATTTTGAGGGGGAGAGATTTCACACTTAGAAACGCTGGCACTCGTTTCACTACGTCCTGCACTCAGTTTTGCACCATGCCTTCAGACCGTTCATCTTTGGCATCGCTGCTTAGGTTTTCAATAAGACCAAGGTCATGCCACTGCTGTCACAAGGCTTCCTGCCCGTTCAAACCAGACACTTTGGCAACATATTTGGAAGAATCTTCACCCACAACTTAGACTTGAAAATCTTCTTGCCAGTAATGAATTCCTTCCTAACCCAACACTTGCTTTCTGGGAATGGTGAAACAAAGATGCTTTTGGAAAGTAATGTGTTGGTGTGACTGTAGATGAACTAGGTCTGCAAGCTCTTATTATGACTCACCTTCATTTCTATCACGTGTTCCTCTGCTGCTTTGTTCTTTGCCTTTATCACACTGTACACACTTGAGGCTCCCCAGACGATAGACGGTGTTTGTTGTAAAACATTCTGAATGCTTTTCAAGTGAGTTACACCCTTTCTGTAAACTCAACAATTAATTACGAGTTACTAATTACTAATAGTGTTAAAATAATAAATGATGTAATGAGCAAAGCAAACAGCCGTAGCCATTTCCTGTAGGAAATAAGCATGTAGAGTTCATTTGCATCCAGATACTTATCAAAACAGACGTCGTCACGGGACTGGAGCTGAAGTTAGACTGACATTAAGAAAAGGTGAGCGCGTTGTAAGCAAGAAGATAAAAAACACTTCTCTGTCTGCTTCCACGTTCTCCCAGGCTTTGAAAGAAACGTAATTTGAGTATTTAAAGCAGAGCTCGTGACTTGGTAAGAACAAATGTCAGCTAAGTGGCCAATATCAACAAGCTAGAGATGTCTTGCTTAGTCCAGGTGGACAGAATTCTCTCTGTCCTGGTGTCTGAGTTTTCTGCTGCCCACACCGGAAGCAATCTAGACGACTCCAAATAACTTTCACAGGTTTGGGAGTTTTGTTTTCTAATTAATGTCCTGTTACTCATGCTATGACTATGTAGTGTGAAGGTCAAGCACTTGGGAAGAGAAGGGCCAGCCACTCCGAGAGGTAAAATTAGTTCTGGTGTTTTCACTGCTAACTTCCTGCGTGCGGAGCCACCGCTGGCGGGTGTTGCAGGTTGAGCTTTCTCTCTGTGAAACTGTTATTTAGCTGTTCAACGTCAGCAACGGCATCGGCTGCTCCAGCAGGGACCTGCGAAGGGTTTCTCCGCAGGTCGGGGATGCTGTCTCCAGCAGCCACTGCGCGTTTCCTCTCCAGCATCCCAATCCGTGCTCTGACTCAGGGATTTTATGTTCCGAATGAAAAAGCGGAGGCACGGAGGGGAGACGAAGGAACCCGTCTCTCTTCTGTTCCACCGTGGCATTCCTAACCCCCACCTCGGCTCTGCTATCGCTCAGCCGTGGCCGCTTCAGCGGTGCAGACGGCGCTCCGCAAGCACGAAGCCGTTCTAAAGGCAGTTCTGCAGCTTCTCGGTAACCCCCCTGGGCTCTCTGGGGGCTTTCCAGCGCGGTTACAGCCGGCCCCTTCGCACCCGCCCCGCCCCAGCAGCGCACGGCGGCCAGGAGCAGCTCCCCGCTCGCGGGGCCGGTCGCGCTGCCTTCCCTGCCGTTCACCTTCCCTGCCGTTCACCTTCCCTGCCGCTGCGGCTTTCTCCGGAGCCCAGGGACAGCCGCTTACGCGCGGCCGTGAATCAGCCCCGGCACACGGCAGCTGACTCAGCCAGCCGGCATCTCGCCGTAAAAAGCAGACCGTTGAACGAACGCTCTCGGTGACCGTAATCAACGTCGCGCAGCGCAGACGGAAAGTCACGGCACGCGCCGCGCCCCTCCGTCTGCGGGCAGCGCTCACCTCCTCGGCACCCCCGCGGACCCCGCCTCGCCCCGTTACGTCCTCCTCGGACCCGAGCCCGGTGGGACGGGGCGGCGGACCGCTATCGCGGAGGGTCCGCACGGGAAGAGGGGAGGTGGGCGGGGTCACCTCGCGCTGACCCCAACCCACCCTGAGCTGCGCGCGCCGGTTACCCGGGCGACGGAGGAGCGGCCAATCAGCGTGCCCCGCGCCTGCCCCTTCTTTCTCCTGGGTGGGAGAGCTCCAATCAGCGGGCGCTCCGGAAGCCGGCAGAAGGCGCGCGCGCGCCCCCTCCCCGGCTCTCCCCCCTCCCCCCCAGCCTCGCTCTGGTCGGGAGCTGAGAACCGAGAGCCAATCAGAGCGGAGGGAAAAAAAGCGTGAGGTGAGCGGGCCGCGTGCCGCGCTGCCTATAAAATGGGGGCCGGGCGCGGGCGCGCGGCTCGTTCGCAGCTGGCGCTGGCGGCGGAAGGTCGCCGCGAAGAGAGAGAGAAAGGCAGCGCGAGAGCCGTCGCGCGCGTCCGCCCCAACGGCCGTTCCCCGCCGCCGCCCCCTCCCGCCATGAAGACCAAGTTCTGTAACGGCGAGGCCGACCCCTCTCCGCTCGGGCTCCTCCTGGGCTGCAGCCCCGGCACCGGCGGGGGCGGCGTCGTCCTCCCCGCCGCCGGGCAGCCCCCCTCGCCGCTCTCCCACGGCGGCCCCGAGGGGAAGGACCCCGCGGCGGCGGGCAGAGGCGGGGGTGCCGTGAGCCCGCCCTCCCCCGTGCCGCCGCCGCCCGAGGAGGAGCCGCCGCTCGACCCCCGCACGCGGCGCAGGGCCTATCTGTGGTGCAAGGAGTTCCTGCCGGGGGCCTGGCGGGGGCTGCGGGAGGAGCAGCTCCGCATCAGCCCCATCAGGTCAGTGCGGACGGAGGGGCGGGGCCGCCTCCCGGGAGACCGCGCGTTCCCGGTTCTCTTCGCTGCTTCTTTTCCCCCCCTCTGCTGTTTCTTTTTCCCCTCCTTTTTTTTTTTTTTTTTTTTTCTTCTTAACCTTTCTTCCGAAATCGGGCGGGGGAGGAATCGGGCCCGTGCGGCAGCGCCTGTGCCCGGAGCCTCACGGGGAGGCGGTGGAAGCGCCGTGCGGGAGGTGGGGCCGCGCCGTCCCTTCCAGCCCCAGCCCCGCTGCGGTGGGCGCAAGTGACTCAGCGCGATGACAGCTGCGGGAGGATGCGCTCGGGCGGCAGGGATGTAAACGGGGCTGTCCTCGAAGCCGCGTGGCAGATCCTTGCCTGTTTTCTTTGCGGAATTAAGTAATCTTCGTGGTGTGTGTGTGTGTGTGTGTGTGTGTGTGTGTGTGTGTGTGCTAGTGGGCTCCTTGTTCGGTGTCCTGGTGCTCTGTCGTTCTACTAGACGCAAGGTGGTCTCACTTGTAGTTTCAGAGGACAGCTCTACTTATTATTCCTTCCGAGTTTGCTTTCCTAGTGCTTATGCATGTTTTTCTTGGTATAAGAAATACGTGTAAATCCCCTAGTTAGCAATAACAAAGTATAGACAGTTGACGAAGGTCAACCAGCCACCTGGAGAGCTTGAAGGTGCAACAGTCCATGGAACCCAGTGAGATCCACTTGCGGGTTCTGAGGGAACTGGTGGATGAAGTTGCCAAGCTACTGTCCATCATATTTGAAAGATCATGGCAGTCTCTGATAGAGCAAAGTGAGTGTGATTGGCTTATACTGTTAAATGGGTTTAAAAACTAAGTAATTTGCTGACATCCAGCACAGAAGGCCTGTGTATTTTTAGTCCTCGCTTGACAGTGGTCATAATGAGTTAACAAAGGGCGAGAATTTCCAGGAAACTGGTAGTGTTCCTCAGCGATTGACTAGACTGATGTTTCTGCAATCCCCATTGCTTGATTCTGCTTTCATCCTTGTTAGTCTGCCCTGCTGGCTGTAAGCACTTTATTTCTAAAGCCTTAGGGTTTAGCACAGTTATTCCGATATTTCTTGGAATCCTCCCCTCTGAGATCCCCTTGAAAAGTTGCTTGGTATCTTCTGGCTGGGAGGAACTGAGGATGGGCTGACGCTTCAGAATGAGTTAAATCGTGGGGATTGGTGTTTTGGCAAAAGTTTTTTTTACCTCTTTTATCTAAGGAGAGCGCACCTCCATGTTGGCTTGCTGATTCTGGTTTTGTAAAACCTGAGCAGCGTGCCTTTTCTGGTCACTATTTCCATTTTGATGCAGTAGTGCAAATCAAGCCTGTGAATATCAGTTAAATACGGCGTCATAAGATGAGAGGTCTGTGCTTCTTTGTTTGAGAGCAAGGAAAGACTCGTAGCCAATCAGAATGCAGGTACAAGCACACCTAACTGCTGCGGCTGTGGTTTTGGGGAAGTTGTGGATGGCTTTGCAAATAGGTGACCCTTTTGGAAGGGCTTACCCTTCAGTAATTTGAAGTAGGCTACCTTTTGTTACCCTCGTTTTAATTTACTTGATTAGAGGTAACTGTTAAGTTCTGGAGCGCATAAAGCTGGTGAGACTTGTTGAATGGAGTTCAGCCGGAGTAGGATGCTGCCATTGTTTATCTGGAGGGGGTCCAAGAGAAGGATTTCTGGACTTTGATGCACTGTATGCAGGCAGAGTATGTTTAAGTAACATGAGTGTTCCGGCAGAATTTGTTTAGCTCTTCTCCAGTAGATTTTATGAAATTAGTTTCTATGTGTTTATTTCTCCTATTTAAATAGCAATGTTTTCATTAAAGGTCGAGAAAATCTTTCAAAAAACTGTCTAGCACAGTTTCAGTGAAGCCAGAAAATGTAGTTGGTATAACTAACCAACGTTCTGATTGCCTCTGAATGGTTGGGTTCTGATCTTCATTTGATACCCTTTCCATCTGCCTGGCTTTCCTACCTATTCACCCTCATGGCTCAAAGTTACTTCATATCATTTCCCTAAACATCCTTTTTTGAATGCCTGCCAAGCCACCTGGTTCTCTTCTGTCTGCTTTCTTGAGCATATTGTGCAGCTGCTGTTTTACCCTCTTTTCTCAGTTTTTTTCCTTCTCAATTGTTGGCTCTCATTCTGTAGTCCAGCCCCTCTTCTGTCAATCATCTCCCAGTAGATACATACCAACTCATCTCCTTCCCTGGTAGCTGACTCCAAAAAGTCTGTCTTACTTCCCAGAGAGATTGTAAGGTAACCCAGAAAATTATTAGAAAAAGTATTAAGGTGAGTATCAGATGGGGACTAAGAACTGTAATTTATTCACTGCATTTTGGATCTGCTGAGGATTCCTGGAATCAGAGCTCACTGTGGGGTATCCTTAAATACCTGTACTTCAGTGCTTTGGATGATAGGGAGAACGGCATTGCAACGGCATTGCAAACTACAACACAGGTACTACTATGTAGATACTAGAGTTACTTCAATAAAAGGTGAAGAGGTAGCATGACATGCAGGTAAAAATTACCAAGCTTTTACGTCTGTGCTTCCTCATCTCTTTTGTTAGCTGCTACCTTTGGATTGTATCCGTTTTTGAAAGGTGTTATTAATGGTGAGATAGGCAAGGGTGTTTTTTTTGGTAGAGCTGATTTGCATTTCTATTCTGGCAGTAAACCAGAAGTTTCGGTACTTTTTCATCTGCTGTAAGAGGAAGTAGTAACATGGGTCCCTTCCAGCTCAGAATATTCTATGATGTTGCAGAAATTTTCTTACTGAACATACTGAGAGCGATGAAAATAACGCAAAAAGACAACGTAGTAAGGAAAACGCAGATTGAGTAGGCTGTTCTTAATGTTTGACTGCCAGAAACTGAGAAGTACTGCTTTCATCTGGTATCTGGCCTGTAAAACGCAAAGGTGCTGTCACTTTTCCTGAGTACACAAAAAGTCAGCATACTTGTATGTAACCCTGGGATGACTGAAGTGCAGATCTCCCCAGTTTGTGTCTTAGCTGGTAAGATTGAGAGTGATCTTAGTCCTAGCAAATGCTTGAGTAGTTTCTTTAAAATAAAGAACTGCTTTCTTTGTAAAATTTGGTTCTACTTAAATTGAGTCTCCAGGAATGATAGTGTAAGTATGGCTTTCATCAGTGGTGCTGCACTGCAGATAGTCAGCTTTAAACTTTCTAGCTAATTGTTGTAGCTGCTATCCCAGTGATAACCGGCTCTTAATCCAAACTTACTCACTGCATGGTGTTGAGCTTATCCCACCATCATCTTTCTAGTACAAAAAGTTTATCTGACGAGACTTCAGCATCTCCAAGTCTTGAAAATATTTATATTTACACAAGCCTGCATCTTAGTTGAGTATGGCATTTCAGTGGTTGGTAGCTCAAGCTGTAATTTGTATCTGTAAATCTTTATGGTGAGCTATACATTAAGAGGCACAAAGCTACCTTTTTTTTTTTTTCCCTGAAGCTTTGTGAGCTATGGGTAGTGTTGGAGAAGTGTTATTCATGTTATTCAGTCATTCATAGTAGAAGGTGTATCAGTGTGTCTCTGTTTCATAGCAAGTGAAATATATGCTCATCCGAACTGGCTAATAATCCATTCCCTTCTCTTTGTAGAGGTGGCCTCAGCAACATGCTGTTTCAGTGCTCGCTGCCTGATTCCATTGAGACAGTTGCAGATGAACCACGGAAAGTTCTGCTGCGCTTGTATGGTGCAATCCTGCAGATGGTGAGTACACAGAGTGCTTTGGGAGCGGGAGGGCTTCTCTAGCTTAATTGAGATATGTTTGGAGATCTTCATCTGTGACACACTGCAAGTGTGCTGTTTTACCTGTTTGGGAATGCGTTTTAGCAGCAGTGGGGTAGATGGTTAGCTTAAGACAGTTCTCTTTGTAGTTTGTTGTTGTCTAGAACTTACACTCCTTTCTACACAGATCCTGGCTGGCGTCTATCAGCTGAAGACTCATTTGCTGTCCGTGTGATCAGTAATGCTTTGTTTATGGTGTTAAGTTTGGACTGTGGTGTTGTAGAAATATTATTAAAATCTGCTTCTGTACAGTGATGTAGGACTGGCACAACTAGCGAGATTGCAGAGGACTAAACCATTTAATTTTAACCTTGGTAGGACTTACAACTGAGATTAAAGTTTTTGTCAAACTTAACTGACACAATGCTCAAGCATTTTATTAGAGACCTCATGGGTAACTGTGCTACTGGAGGACTTGATCTGTAGTGTTATAATAAAAATGATGCACAAACATCAATACCATATAGCCATCTCATTCCAAAATACATTTTCCTAAGTGTTTGACGTGCCCCATAGCTGGCATAAAAGCTTTACAAGATGTTCATCAAACTCTTGTACTGTTCCTTTTTTTTTGTCAGTAAAAATAGTAAAGAGTAAATAGCATTTTAATTTGTCAAACCTTAAGAGAAGTGGTTGGCAAATCTGTTTCAAATTGTAAGAAAATTATGTAAAGATCTCTTCTAAAGCTTACAGGCTTTAACAGACTTTTAATTTTTAATTTTTTAATACAGACTATAGGACTATACGGCAGATCTTGTCTTATCCATCTGTGCTAGACATGTGATTACACTGCAGTAAATCACCATAAGTGTTTAGCCTTATGAAAAATGGCAGCTTCATAAAATTACATTTGAATGTTGACAATCGTTTCTATTTGACATAGAGGATCTGGCTTCGTTATCTATTAATTTGTGATATTTTCTAATAGTCACTTGCCTTGAAAAACTGATCCAATATCTGCAGGAGATTGACTGTTCTTGAAATTTTGGTCCATTCTTCCTGCATCTAATGCTTTGACCAAGCTTACTATCAAAAAACTCATTGGATACTGTCACTTAACTGGCTTTAAAGTGTTTTTATGTAATGTGAGATGCAGACTTTACCAGAAATAACGTAAAAGATTCCAGTGATATGAAATAGCATGGAGCATTTGGCTACACCACTGTCTGTGTGTTGGGAAAGTTAAACTGATAAACAAGAAGTGTGCAAAAGTTGATTAATTCCAACTTAAATAATCTGTACTTTGGCTTAAAAGAAACCAAAAGGAAAGTGGAAAAAAAAAACAACTTGGAGAAACTGTTTCTGAAGTCACTAGAGTTGATGTTATGATTTTTTTTCATAATTATTAATGGCTTTAATGCAGTGCTGACTTGATATGTAGAAGTCTTCAGTAGGAACATGGGCTATAAAACTTAATGTAGCGATAGAACTTCTGTTGCCCAAGAGCTGTGAAGAAATGTCGCCTTTCCCCCCACCACCCATTTTTCTTTGATAAAGGGAAAGTAGACTCTAGTGTTTGGTTGCCCTTCTCTTCCCTCAGAGTTTTTCTTAACTTGTCTTTTCTGTGCCCCTTTTTGCTGAAGAAATCAAAGAAATTGGGGGCTCTAAATCAGAGAACTAATTTGGTTTGAAAATTGAAAGTGTGTTCGTAACTTTCTAACCTTTCTGCTCTTGGTGTTGAAGGATCTTTTGAGATGTCTAACTTCCTTTATTTCCATAGTGGCAGTGAAATGACTGCTCTTGTTGGTGCAGTTCACTAAAGGTTAAGTAAGCAGAAAAAGTCCCAAGGTAAAACTTTCAGATTGCATTGAGGTTCACAATTTTTGTCAACAAACATTTGTCTCTTCCAGCCCCTATACCTTAAATGCAAGTTAAAATATAAGCAAACTGTTTTATTGGGGTATTTCGAAAACCTAACTTAAGATTCTTATGAATTTCAGCGTGGCTTAAGCAGAATCTTATGACAAGCCTCTTGTCATGAGGGAGCGATCCTTAATTTTTTTTAATTACATCACTTGAGTTTAAAGCCCTGTAGCAAATAAGGGACACCGCTGAAGTTGAGTTTTGAGACCTTAATACTAAAATCAAGACTTCATTCTCGGTGACTTCTCTTTAAGTGACACTGGGTATTAGCACTTACCGCTTGCTTTTTGAGTCATTGTAGTATGTTTCAACTCTTGCCCATCTTGTTTTCTGTTGCAATTGGAGCACAAAGCAGTGATATCAGCTTCTTTTATTTGTCACTGTATATACTGTAGATCTGTAGCAATCTGCACCAAATTGATACAGGTATGGCTGACAAATAAAGTAAAATTTTTGAAGAGGGTAGAAGTGAAAAGTAGATAATCCATACTAACTTGAGTGAATAATACTGACACTGTAATTTTCTTCGAGCCACCTTTTAAAGGAACCTTTTTTTGCAGTTTGAAAATAGCCCCAGTTTGCTTATTATGAATCTTGGAAGACACAAATGTCAGTACATGAAACTCATCCAATATAAACCATGCCAGTTGGCTAAAGCTGCCACGCAAGGAGGGCTTTGTGCCTTCCTCTGTCATAACTGATATGTTAAAGCCAATTTTTTTTGTGTGCATGAATGTTTTGGGGGGAGTTGGGGGGAGATGAATGGAACTTGGCCATTATTACCAATGGTCGCACTGGCATGGATATTGAAAAATCAAGGACTTCTCTTGAGTGTATCCTTGAGCAGAACTTTTTTTTAAGACAAGAATTTGTGCTTGTGACAGGTTAAAGTACTAACCACATTAAAACTCAAATGTTTGAGGCACAATGCAGATATGTCACACATTGGAAAAAGGGAAATGTCTTACTCTGCTTCTTTTATTCTTGCTCCAGCTTAGTAGCTAAATTTAAAGGGGAGCATTGAAAATACAACTTCCTCATTGCAAAATGACTTTAACTGTTGGCTAAATTCAGTTACAACAACTAAAACAAAAAGTTCTCCGCAATGCCATTTAATGTTCAGACCTCGAGATTGGATTTCATATACAGATCACTGTAGTGGTTCTACTTAAATTCAGAAAAAAATAAAAATTCCCACCTCTTAGAAATACCAATAGGATTTCAATTTATGCTAGTGTCAACAAAAAAGCCCAAATTAAGGTGAATTTCTTTAAAGTTCACCTATCAAAGGTAAAATGGGGATTGATTCCCATTCTTTTACGCATGTCAAAAGAACCTTGAACTCTGTTTCTCTGGGACTCCTTTACTTTGCAGTAGCTAAAAGAAAAACTTAAATAGAAATGAGGAAAAACAAACCAGTATACCTCATATTCATCTCTGGTCTCTCAATTCCTTTGTGAGCGGACACAGAATAAGTATAAATGGTTGCCACAGTTCTGTGGTAAATCCTTTTCCATACCTGCCTTGCTGCCTTTTTTTTTTTTTAACTAAATAAAATGCAGACTGCTGTGTAACTGTAATTATCAACGTCTTCTGTGGTTGTTGGTGTCCATGTCTGTTTGTAGCATGGAGTAACTACAAATCCCTGGCACTGGCAGACGGCTTGAAAGAAACCAAACACCTCTTACGGGGATATATTTGTGTTGGGTGGAGTTAAGGGTATTCTGGGGGTAATGTACCACTTTAGTTGTATATGCATGTGTTCTCTGCTGCAGGCTTGCCCATGCGATCGTGCCTAGAGCACTCTGGTTTCCAGGTGACAGACACGATTCACGGTATAGTATGAGATCTCTGAAGTTGGAGCGTTCTCTACAGCTTTCATTTTCTTTAGTACTGGATGTCAATGTTTAAAAAATAAGGCTTAAGTAGCACCAGCTACTGTCTGTGCATCTGAATATTTAGAGCAATAACAAAATATCAAAATATTGCCCCTTCCTTTCCTCTGCTCCCTCATAAGAGAATGGTAACTTGAAATGAAGAGGATTAGAGAAGTCTTTGTGGCTTTTGAACAAGAATTCCCAGTTCAAGTCCTACACATGCTAGATCCTAGGATTTCAGCTAATTAGTCCGTTTCTCCAGGCCTAGCAGGGATCAGTGATGAAAGGCAGAGAGGTTCTCAGGAGCAGAAATAGTCACTGCTGAATCTAAAACTGTTTGTGTTCCCACCCTGTTCAAATAAATGTCTTCTGCCAGCTTCTAGAATTAGAAAAAGCTTCCCTCACTTCTGTAACTTCTCAATCAGTTCATTGTAGTATTGTAATTTCTTGGGATCTGAAAATACTGCGACTCTTTGATTTAGACCAACTTGAAAACAACTAAAGCTGAATATATGCAGAAAAGAGGAGTTAACTTGTAAGTTTTACATTTGCAGGCAGAGAGAGCAGTTACTTTGGAAAAAAATGTGCAAATTGCTCCCTCTCTACACAGAGGGAGCAATTCTCTCTTCTTCTGTCAAGCTTCTTTTTAAATAGGATTTGTCTTCTAATCACAACAGTAATAAATACGGGGAGTTAGGGAGACAATGCTGGAAGAACTCCGTTCTCTGTATCCAACTGCCAGGTGTGTAAACACAGTCTGGTTGTCTTCTAATCACAGATAATGCGGAATGTCTCCCCTTTAGGACTTTGATCTCGTACCTGATATGTACTGCCTTTAATTAATTTACATGATCGGTGAATCTCAAAGTAGACTATAAAGAACTTTTTTTTTGTTTTTGTGCATTCATTTGTCCTCTCTAACTAAAATCCAGTGAGATTTCTTAATTTGCTTTGAGAATAAGCCTTCTCACAGTAACATCCACTGAACAAGTATTTAAATAGTTTGTTCTCAAAGATGTAGAGCACATGCCCATTCTTAGTTGATATTTCTGTTCAGAGAGACTGATTAAAAACCTCTAGGAGTTATTTAATCATTCTCTTATTTGAGTAAATAAAATCTCCTCATTGCTATAGAAGTAAATAGCTCCCAGAACTGGACATAAGTTGGAGTGTGCAAGTGGAGTTCAAAAATAAAAAAACACCTGAAGTTTTGATTGTTTGAGCCAGGAGCATGAGCTGGTTATGTAGATAAATATCTACGTGATGGTATCTCATGATTTGAGATGTTTGGCTTGGATCCACTTTTCTCATAGATGATTGTGCAGAGAAAATCAAATCCTAGCGCTTGAACATCTGTTAAACTCTTAAAGAGTTTAACTCTTAAATTTCTGTTGCATAAAATTGCATCCCGCTTTACTTCATTCACACTGACTGCATGTACTGGAGACTTTGCTAATTCTAGGCTGAGGACGTGGCCACTTGTGAAGACTGATCCTCTCCAAGCTCCCATTCCTATCTACAAGTTATTTACGAATTCCTGTGTATTCATTCTCCCCTGGCCACTAATGCTCTATGCTGAGGGAACAGAAAAGAGGAAGGGGTGCCGCAGAAGTCTCCTTTTCTGATGACTCTGCGGTAACATCCCTAACTGTCTCCTTCTAATGGCACAGTAGATGCCATTAGGATATCTCCGACGCTAATTTGAGGTGGACTCCTTAGAACTGGCTAGCTCTTTACACATGCCTTCTGTAAAGCGGGCGCCAGTTCAGGTTCTAGGGGAAAGCCTAATCTGCTTACCTTCTGATGAACTGAACCATTCTGAGAGCACCATTAATCAGGAAAGACTCCTGGATGGTGAGTAACTTTCTGACTGTTCAAGAAAAATCTGTAAGATGCAATAGTGGTATTGATGTAGGACATGCTTGTTCAGAGAAGCTCTCTGTAAATTACTATAATGCTATTGTGTAGTTACATGTTTAGCTTTTAATGAATGTGCTTTGACTTTATTAATTTCCTTGAAAGGAATATTAACTAATAGTAGTCTTCATATTGTCTTGTTTTAAGCTTAGTATCCTAGTGGAATGGGAAGTACTTGCTGAAAGACCATGGATTCATGTTAACTATACTTCTTCTATAGCTTCTGAAATAATGTAACTGCTTAGCTTGTGTAAGTGGTTAGCTTGTTGTATTGTACTGAAGACAGCTGGTGTTGCTTAACTGTATTCTGTTAAGTTCGTATTTCCACCCATTTTGGACATGTTAGAACGTTGGAACAGAAAGGTATGCACACGGTTCTGTGAATCACATGTTTTATTCAGAGGGTGGAGATGCAGGCTGCCTTCATGGGCCTCTAACCTCAGTCTGGTTTAAACAGTCTTTGGAATTGCAACATAAAGTAGCAGCCACAAACTATCGCTAAATCTAAGCAAATATTTGCTTTCTCTTCTCCTTACCTTCAGACCTTTAAAGGACAAGGCTCTTATTACATCTTGAGTTTTAAGTGTGTGGCTCTATTAAAAGCATGTGCCATTGAAGGTTGGGTTGCTGAGCGTATGATTTGATGCTCTGGAGCTGCTTTATAATGACAGTCAACAAGCCTAGCACAATCTGCGATGCGTGGCATTGGTTAAAGTTTTGCTTGTATACTGCAGTTCTTGCTGATACGTCTTTAGCTCACATGGGCATTTCATTTGAAGAAAAATCCTGGATTTGCATACCCAGTGGTACGTGCACTTAACATCCTGGACAGTATAGGATAAGTAAGGAAATTGTAGCCACAAGAATTTAGGGAAAAAAAATTAAATTTAGGTAATTACAAGTGCTTTGTGAGCTTTACCAATAGTCCTTCAAAGGCTTTCTTGTAATTTAGGTAGTTTCTCTCTTAAGTGTTTTAGCTGCAAGAAGAATATCATCCCAGATGTCATTCAGAGGGACTCGATTGTCTCTTAATTAAAATCATATATTTAAGCTTGTGATACATTGAGATGCAGTTCTGAAATACTGGGAAACAAAAATACCTGAAACCCATCTCCTGGGCTATTTACAGGAGTGGCTTGGTCTCAGTGGCACATCCTTTTGAAAGGTTTTGGAATTGGTGAAATAATATTGTGGTCAGAGGTCAGGTGGATGCTAGTGCTGTAGTTGTCACAGACCAAGACACTGTTGAGACATCTAGTTAACTGTAGCTGGCGCTTCTACTCCCTTTGTTCTGGTGGTTGCAGGTTAATCATGTTAAATTTCATCTTCTCATTGTGTTTGCTTTTTCTCATTCATAGAGGTCCTGTAATAAAGGAGAATCAGAACAGTCTCAAAAGGAAAATGACTTGCAAGTAAGTAATTAAATTTGCTTACTTAACAGAATTTTAGAAATAGGGAAATGTCGTGAGTCTGCTTGTTCTGAAGCAGTGCCTGGGCTGTGTTGTTAGAAACTGTGAAGAGTAAGGAAGAAGACGCATCTATTTGCTCATAAAAAATGATACGATGATGTGAGCGTCTGTGCATAGCATGGAAAGACTGAAGTATTCTACATTAACATGAAACACTCCAAATTCAATGTAGGTGGTTTTGTACCAGTTCTTGCCCGTGTAATTACTGAAGCAGGACTCTTCTTTCTGTGCGAGAGGAGGATCAGCACTCTACCTAATTCCTACTCTATAATAAATCAAACTTAATTCTTCTGAGGGAAGTACATGGAGCTGGGGAGTTCCTTTTGAACACAGAGTGGGTTTGATTAGCATTGTGCTTGGATCATCTGGATTCTGCAAACTTTACACTGCTTGTGTTTGGAAGCATTTCTGCTCATCCAGCATAATGTCTGGCAGAGTGCAGTTTTTATAGTCATCTGAACAGAATTTGGTAGCTTAGGTTTCTACCTTGGCAATATTTCTCCTAAGGGTAACACTGCAGCTTGTTAGCCAGATGGTTTGCTTCTTACGCGTTATCATTTGTACTGTCATTTTTCAGTTCTGTAATGGTTTTGGCAGTGATTAAGGAGAAGAACGTATTACTCAAGTTTGAGTGCTGCTTTTTTCTGGTTGTATTGTTTTTGTCTTCTGAGAATCTGAAATGGCTCAAGCGTTTTTCTGGGGAGTAGAACTCAACACACCTTAAACTCTTCTTAAAATGTTTGTTTTTGAATGTCTACTTTTGAAGTCTTGTTGAAATTTCAGTTAAGTTACTGGAACTGCCCTTGTTCTCAAGTGACTGGTCTTATTGTAGAAGGAATTCTTTTACTGCTCATTTAAACCTTTGTCTTCTAAGTGCCGGGTCCAAGAGCATTCAAACTCAAATGTTCTCCTACTGCTGCTTTTGGGTAACATTCACCTATATTTCTGTCTTGAGACGGATCTTTCATGGAGGCGTGCAGCCATTCTTATTAATAGTGCTGAAACAACGTTTAGAAACTTGCAAGCATATAGTTGTGAATTATTTTAATGTTCTCAATTTTCAAGTGTTGTAGATAACTAGGATTAGGCAGACCCATGGCAGAAGTAACCGAAATGGTAAATGGAAATCTCTCTGGTTGCCACTCCTGATGCGCTAAGGGACATCTTATTGAAGATCAGACATAGGATGTGTGGAAAAACATGCCCCTTTTATACTCTTTTATTAAAGTATGATTTGAGGTTTTGATCTGTGAGTAAAGGACTATAGAAAAACATGAGGATTGTCATCTGTTCTGGAGCTTATTTTTGTTGATGGATAGCAACGTTTCTTTGACTTTTCTTAGGATAAAGCGGTGGGATAAAGTTAGGTGGGTTCAAGGAATACTTAAGCTTGAATTCAGGGGGGGAAAAGCATAATTCTCTTGCAGAAAGTGGATGACGGGAATGGGGATTTATAGGATATCTTCTCAGATCAAGAAGAATTGAGAAATTTGATCCGGTATAAGATCATTCTTTTTCTTTGGCACTTGCTGTTATCCTAGTATCATGAATTCTCTTTTAGTAAGAGCTGAAATCAAGAAGCAAACATCTTAGTGGGTACAATCAACAGAATTGCTGTGATGAAGCTCTTAAAACACCCAGGTGTTGTACCAGCAACACACAAGTTCAGTATCTATTGGAATTGGAGTGGACATTTAGTAACCTATATCTAATTTGCTTTTTGGTGCTTGGTGTTAGGCTTTAGAACTGAACTGGAAAGTTCACATCTATGGAGCTGAGTACATGTAGAATGATAAATATATAATGATACATATATATCTTTTTGATGCATTAGTTCTGCCTCAGCTGAGATGGAAAAATAGTGGAGAGCATGGATTTACTGCATTTGTATGCAAGTCATCTGAAACTCTCAATTGATTTCCTTGATGGCCTCTTCACTTTTTGTTGAAGTTAATGCTTCAGCATGTGGTTATAAGTCTTTGCTGCACTTCAAAGTGAAATACGATACTTTCTTGAGAGTGTATCAGTACAACAAGATATAGGACAGTAATTAAAAAAAAAATAGCAGTGAAACTGCTCGAAGCTTGCTTAAGAGTAGAACTTGAGTAAAAAAGGTTCACTGCTATCTGAGACTGCAGTGAATATAGTCATACAAAAGGCTCTGTAGTCCAAAATACCTGAGAGCTTTCCTGGTTTTGTGCTCTTACTACTTAGGCTTGTTAGTATCATGGCTTGGGTTTTGAGGTGAGCTGCTCAAATATCAGCAGAGTTAATAAACCTCTAGAATGTAAGTACACCTGGATTCCTGATGACATAATTGCTAGATGTAGAGATTTATTTTATGGCTTCAGTGTTAGAAATAATCTTACCTATCAAGAAAGCTATACTTCAGTGACTTTAACTGTATTTTTGAAACGTACTTCATATTTCTATTAATTTTAAAACCTTCATATAAAAAAAAAACTGCCTGGCCTATGATTCTTATGGGATGAATTTACTAATGTAAAGAAAACCTCTTGAAAGCTGAGGTATGCTTGGACGCAATGAAGGAATAATGCTTATTCACCCTTGCCCCCCTAATTAGCGAGAGTTTAAAGTATTCTCTCCTTTTAATAAAGAAGAAAAAGAGAAGACCTAAAATGTGCTTAGTAGAAACAAACCCTTATTCATTCTTCCGAATGAAAAGCTGCTTAGTTCTGTCTCTCGCTTCATTCACTTGCATGATTAAACCATCCTTTCGTGAGATACCGCTCCAAATTGTGTTAAAATCACTAAGAATAATATTCATAGTTCCTGTTATGCATTTCAGTAGGATAAGCTCCTTCAGGAGATAAATTTGCGGAGTTCGCACAGCTTAGGGAGGAGAGAATAGTTTGGTTTTTGCACAGTCTTCCTTTGTCCTGGCCTATGCAATGGTATCTAAATAGTACTTATTTCCTCCCCCATTCTAAACTTTTTAAACTTTCCTGGAGGCACCACCTAATGTTTTGATATTTCTTTAATCTTTTTTCAGGGGGCAGAAGCCATGGTTTTGGAAAGTGTTATGTTTGCCATTCTTGCAGAGAGAGCTCTTGGCCCAAAGCTGTATGGAATATTTCCGCAGGGGAGACTAGAGGAATTTATTCCCGTAAGTCCTGTTTGTGATTAGTTAGTGGGCTGCTAGTTGTTTTAATTGATCATGACAAGAAGGTCTCTGAACTGCTCAGAAAAGCAGGGATGTGGGAATGGAATACTTGGCAGTCTGCAGTAATTGCTAGCTGTAATTCAATACAGTTACAGTGGGTGTTGGAGAGCCCAATTATAGCTCTTGCCAGGGAGAGATATCTAAAAATTCCTCAGCTGTAGCAGAGACTAATAAATGAAGATAAAAAGCCTGTTAGATACCAAGCATAGCATTGGAAGCTATAGTGTAATACTTTCCTTTATTAGCAGTGAGAGTGGATGCTTTTGATGTTCTTAAATATTTATACTCAGTCTGCTTTGAGAGTATTCTTGGTGTGAGATTTGATATTCTCCCTGTCTTGGACTAAGTCTTAAGTAAGCTGGGCTAGTAACTCAGCTTTTCCAAATACAGTTTATCAATTTAAGTTCATACTGGGGGGATGAGGAAAAATGTATTGCTTAAGTACTAACTGTTTCTACTACATGTATTTCTCACTTAACTGTATTTTAAGAATACTGTATTTATTACAGAGCAGGAAACTAAGTACTGAAGAACTAAGCTTGCCTGACATATCTGCTGAAATAGCCGAGAAGATGGCAGTATTTCATGGCATGAAAATGCCATTTAATAAAGAACCTAAGTGGCTTTTTGGGACAATGGAAAAGTAAGTTATACGCTACTTTAAAGTACATGAACAAGAGGGCTTGTTGTAAACTTGGTGTTTGGAACATTCTTCCTGAATGACAGAGTACTCAAAAACCATTCCTTAGTTATCTGATGAACCTAAATTACTTTGGGGGGGGGTGGGGGGGGTGGGAAGGAACACATTTTCTTTATCCGTTATCTTTAAACTTCCTTGATTTTAGTTAAATTTAATTTTAATGTGGGAAGATGTTTGTTTATTGGCATAAGCACTGTACTATTATCTTTATTTTTAACAGGTATCTAAATCAAGTGCTGAGGATAAAATTTACTAGAGAATCCCAAACTAGGAAGCTGAATAAACTCCTCAGCTACAATCTACCCCAGGAAATGAAAAATCTAAGGTAGGCTGATTTGTGACTTCCTTCTAGTTCCCAGTTTTAGTATCAATTTGTGTATTTGTTCATGTACATTGTATGGCATAGTACCCTATATTCATTTCACCTTACTGGTTGGAGATTTTGTGGTTCTGTAGCCAACTTGTGTGTAGTATTACTACAGATTAATAAAATCACTTGCTGCTCTAAGGTGCTGATCAGTAAAGTCCTACTTCTGTCCTGATTGTGTGCTTATAATAAAGAAAATAGGCTCATGTTAGAAATGAATAGCACTTCAAATTCTTAGAACAAAATCTATCCTTTACCTAGAAGTTGAACTGAACTTAGTGATTTGTTACTTACTAGCCCTGTGTTGCTGTTTTCCAGAGCTATGCTTGAAGCTACTTCATCACCAGTGGTATTTTGCCACAACGACTGTCAGGAAGGTAAGCTGGCCTTGTTCAGTGATGCAGCGTTGATCCTTTTTCCTATCACTTGTTTGCTCTCTGAGGGGTAGTCATGTTCTCAAGGTACTGCCCTGGCAGCTGACCTGAAGTAACAGCCTGTGCACTCCCAGTGTGCAGCAGTGGCAAGGCAAAATGTATTTACTGAGCAACTATCAGGGCTGATGAAGGGAATGATTGTAGCATCATAACTCAAGCTAAGCATGTACACACGCTCTGTTAGTATGGGTTTGAGCTTCCTCTTAGCAGTATCTTAGCAGCCTCGAGTGAGATAGGATATCCTTAGCCCTTTTGAAAGAAAGATGCTGGAAAAGTGAGTGAGTGGTGAAAGTGGAGGTTAGAGGAGTTTGAGTCGGGAGTTCTCAGCTTGTACTGGTGAGAAACATCAGAAAAAAACTTACTTCCCCTGTTAATACTTTTTCTAGGAGTCATGTAGGAAATCATACATTTTAATGAACTAGTTGTCCAAGGGGAAGAGAGAGGAGGCAGGGCTTGAGGTGCTGGGATGTGTTCTGCATGTGGACTTCTTTTTACGTGTACAGAGGGTAAGCTAGGCTGAGCTGGAAGGATACTATACCAGGACTATATGTGGGGCTGTTGTGTTTTCAGGGGTCCCAGCCTTGTTAGCTAAGGCTGATGAATGGGCCTAGAAAAGGATTGCCCCAGAGGACAGGCACTGAAGGATAGGCAGCACAAGGGGAAAAAGCCACTGATATGAGGTCTGAAGAACTATCTCAATAGTGGTAGAATTCGGGATCTCATTGCAGGTGTGGCCAGGTGCAGTACCAGGGGAGTTTGGAGCATGTTAGGGTTTACACAAGCTTTGGAAGGTAAATTTTCAAGATCTGGGGAAAACATGTGGAGGAATAGGGAAAGATACTGTGCTTTTTCTACTGGTGCAAGGGTAGGAGAACTGGATTTGACATAAAAACAGATGAACACGTGGGGAGTGGGCAGAATACAGCAGAAATTAGAATTACTCTAAATTGATTTATCAGTAGTAAAACTATTATCAGTTTTATAGTTACTACATGAATACAGGTAGGCCTGGCGAGTTTTAGATAAGTTACTGTGATAAAGAGAACAGAAAGACAGATAAAACAATCTCGGTTATATAGGAAGAGGCTGAGCTTTTCTGAAGGCACCCACTGTGCCACATAGAAGAGCAAAGTGATCAAGTCCATGGCTTTCAGGCTGCTGAAAAGCAATTCCTGCCCCCAGTGTTGTGTGATGAATGATAGTGCTGTACAGGTATGAGAGGTGCTGCATAATTTAGATCTCAATTGTTATAAGCAATTCAGCAAGGGCTGTTGAGGTTGATGGTGTTGCCTGGTCTAGCTGCGAGCTAAGCGCTGCCTTGGAGAAGTAAGACCCTTGAGGGGTGTGGGGGGAGAACAGATCTACCTCTCTGCCTGTACAGAAGAAAACTTCTTTGCTTTCTGCTTTTCAAGGCTTATAGTATATATCTCAACTTTGCCACTTGGCTGTTCCTATTACTCTTTTGTGTAGATGGAAGGGATAATTGGGATTATCTGAAAAGTGTTACTTAAAACACAGTATTGCTTTTCTGTAGTTTTCCTGTGACTGAGTATGCTGTATTTATTAATGTTATCTTTCCTAATGTTCTCCTAACATTTTTAGGTAATATCTTGCTTCTAGAAGGCAGAGAGAATTCAGAAAAACAAAAGCTGATGCTCATTGACTTTGAATACAGCAGCTATAACTACCGGTAAATCATTTTCTTCTTTTCTGTTGAGCAAGAAGGTGTATTGCATTTTAAAAGCTAGAATAAGAGCAAGTGCTGAGCTTCTGGTTATGTCTATTCCTAATGAGTTGTGTTCTGCTCTCAGTGGTGGACAACAGATGTAACTAGTCAAAACAGCTTTGGTTCTGACAGCTTTAGGTGTAGGCTTATCTGAGAGAAAACATGGTCACAGATGCTGGAGTTTGTTGGACTAGAGAGCTTGTTCACTTAGTTCACCTTCTGCCTGCAATAATACTAATGTTAGATGTGTCTGACTCAGTGCTGAGATGTATTGCATACCTGAGTATTTTATCTGTCTACACTGGTAGCCAACTTGATAGCGAAGTTTAGTGTTTTCATGTAGCTGGTAGTTTCTGTTAATAGCTGTCTTTTCTTCTTGGTGTTAATGACTTGCAAAGAAGTTGTAGAGAATTGACAGATTAACTACTTCCTTTAGCAAAAACTGCAGCAAGTTCTACTGAGTAGCCTTGTGCTTCTAAACTTGATTAAGCAAGAGCAAATGGCTAGTGTGCAAATAAAGACTATCTCTTTTTCAGAGGCTTCGACATTGGAAATCACTTCTGTGAGTGGATGTATGATTACACATATGAGAAGTATCCGTTCTTCAAAGCTAGTTTTCTTAAATATCCTTCAAAGAAGCAACAGGTGGGCTCATAAGAATAAGTAATAAGCCACTGTCCACAATCTTTAGATCTTAATTCTCCTTTCCAATTCTAATTTAGACTTGCTTTTTTTCAAAACGTTTTCTTCCATGACTTCTTGTGTATAATAATTCCTATAACCCTGACTACTTCTGCTTTAAAACTGTACAAAGTTCATAACAGCCTTTCAGGATAGAATTTCTACTGTGTGTTTTTTAGCTATGCACCACAAAAATGAAGTCCAGTAGTTATGGAGTGCAGCTGTGAAATCAGCTGGCAGTAGCAAAATGTCAGTTGTTGGTTTTTCCTAAACCAGACTTCCCAGCAATGAGTGGAATCATCATTAATCTAACTCTAGCACTGTCAATGTTTGGAAAAAAAAATACAACGTACTGAAAAGCCTGCCTAATTCTGAAAGAAGCAAGTCTGCATTGAGGCGAGTTTGTAACTTTTTTGATTACTTGCCTTCTAGCTTCACTTTATCTCCAGTTACCTGTCTGCATTCCAAGATGGCTTTGAAAATCTGAGCAATGAAGAGAAGTCCAAATTAGAAGAAGAAATGTTGCTAGAAGTTAACAGGTAAACTGCCTTTCTCGGCTCTGTCTTGAAACTTTCATTGATACCTGCCTCTGTACCTCAGAGGAACTTCAGCCGAGGAAGATGCCAAGCAGTTTCTCTGTGGTAAAGAAAAACCTGTCAACTGCAAGTTTTAGATGCGTGGTATGCATGTAGTAGAGTAAATAAAATAGTAGGGAAGCTGATGGAATTTTGTATTGTATCATACTTTAAGAAGAAAAGGTGTGGCCATCCACAAACTACAGCTAGTATTCTAACAGGATATTGAAGTTAGTTGTTGTCACTTGGTTGGGTGTTATAGTAAATATAGTCCTGTCATTTCAGGTTTGCCCTTGCATCACACTTCTTCTGGGGTTTGTGGTCTATTATACAAGCAAAGATCTCATCCATTGAATTTGGTTACCTGGTAAGTTCTTTATTATTAAAGTTTCATTGAATTAAAAATGTATGCTGTAAGTAACCTGTGATACATTATCAGAGTAAATGAAATGGCTGCTCAGTGCAACTTAAAACTTCTAAGTGGAGTTTAAAAATGAAACATTTGTTCTTAGCTTTTGCTCCTTCATTATAATGATAAAGAACTCCTAGGATTCTAAACATTTCAGAGATTACTTTCATTGTTACATAGGCTGACTAGCTGTGCATGTCAGACCTTGCAGTAAGATGGCTGCCTTGCAGTGAAGTGATTCTCCTGCAATAAGAGATCCCCTGCAAGAGGGAAGGAGCGAGTGTGAATTGGAAACAAGAGTAGTTGCAAAGTATGCGTGTAATGTGTTCATATCCTTTGTGCAACAATATCAATGTCAGGTAGCTTCTGTTTCCAGATCAAACTCCTGATGCAAGGTGTTAGGGTACTGTAAAGTGATATAACCTTAAGGTATGCTGAATATCTTGCAGAAGGTGTTGCGGAAGCCATTCCTAGTGAAATCTTGACTTTTTTAGTGTGGCAGCAGCTAACAGTGTTGTTTGAAATAAAAGATGGGAGGAAATTTTAGAGGCAAGGAAACGTTTGGGGAGATTATCTTGAGCAAATAGATCAAATTCATTGAGATGATGGATTAGGAAGCTAACAGTTAATACCTTCATTGTTTTCCCCTTACCAAACACAGAAGCACGGCCATTCACTGTATTAACGTTCCTTGTTTCTCCAGGAATATGCATTATCCAGATTTGATGCGTACTTTGATCAGAAGAAGAAGCTCCAAGTATGAATGTGGGAGAAGTGGCCTGTTGGTTACTGTATGAAGAGGGCAGCTGGACAGAACTTTCACCGTGCTTAGGCTACTGTATCTGAAACGAAGGTGTCACTGACTTCCAATTCCTTGGAAGGCAGGTGTACAATACTGAAGACTGTATAAAAATGACTTGTTTACAGTTTCATAAGTATGTGGAATGAGATTGAGAGGCAAAAGTAAAATACAACAGTGCAATATCTTAAAATCCTTTTAATCTAGAATTTAATCTAGAAGGTATTTTATATTATGGGAGAAGCTTACAATTAAGTGTCAATACCACCTGCATCAGAGCAAACAGTGTTACTGTATGTTTTCTAGGGGTTTGTTGTCATGATGATGAATGTTGTAAGCAGGACAGCTGTGAAGGTGATATATGTTAGACATTGCCTCTTAATGAGAAGGAAAAGCAAAGGCGACAACTGTTACACTGTGAAGTAGGCTTCAAATCTTACTGTGAGATTAGGTTCAACATGCCCCGTGAACACTATCTTCAAAGCTGCTGATACCTTACACCACTTTAACCATAAAGCAAGGAAACACATTGAAGCGGTGTGCTTTAAAGTGTTATCTGCATATACATGAATGTTTCTCTTAAGCTGGTGTGCCTGTGAAGTATGAATGAGCTTTGAACTGGACATTCCAAAGGAGTTTGTCTTCAACCGTTCATTCCTCATCCTTCAAGAACACGCTTTAGCCCAGCCTGGTTGTCTCCTAAAATGCTGCGTCCTGCACAGGGGGTTCTGTGGGCAGTTAGCACTGGGAAGAGTGCCTTGAATTACTCTAGCTACTCCCCAGACAACTGGATTGACATTGACAAGACTTACAAATCAGATCCCGTCTCTCTTCTTGACTTGTGTTGCCTCGGTACGTGGCTATAAGGAATAGTAGAGCCAAAGACTGCAGAGAACACTTCAGGAAATCGCTGTTCTGCCCGTCCAATGCTTACGTGGCTTGGGAGGTGCTTTTCTTTGTACCTCCAATTTTCATCATGTTCCAGCAATGCAGTAAAGTGGAGCGTCTTGTGGGGAACAATAACCTGTATATTGAAACTTGAGTATAATCTGTGTACATGTCATCTAAAGATTTCTTTAGATTTTTGGGAACTTGTTTATTTTGAACGTTATTTGTTGTGCTTTCTAACACACTGTATTATAAATAATAAACTTTAAGTCTACCCTTTTTTCATTTGTATAGCAAATACTGTTCCAAGCAGTTGAAGAAAATGTGCAGCATTTCATGTACTGTATTGCATAACTTGTAAAAGCTGTCAGTTTATTCTCTAGTATAGAGAATCATTTTGCATACGCAATTATTAATACTTTATAATAAATATAAAAGCACTTGAAAAGATCATTGTTGATGTTCCTTCCTTGTATCTGCAGGGCAAAACAGCTGCAGTTTCTGGCCTTAACCTGTGCTGGAAATACTTTGATTCTGCCTTTACGATAAGCTGGAGTTGAACTTGGGGTTTGGTGCTGTGGGATTTCCCTTCTACTTAAATGCACCTTTTGCATTTATCGTGTAACTGAGTAATAGTAGAAGGCATGAGGAAGAAAGGCAGTTAAAGCAAGTGATGGAAGGTAGAGACTGAAGCTCAGTTTGAAGTGTACAGCTTTAGAGGTAAGAAGTTTAGGTTTAAGCAATGTTCTGTCCTGCTGACTGCTCTAAACAGTTAACAGAGCAGTGTTCAGGCTGCTAAAAATCAAGTTAAAACTTGAGAGCGTATACTGAGTTTTACTGGCACGGCGTGTTAAACTTTTGTATTATGACTATCTGAGTAATTTCTAAAGCTGAGGGCTTCACTTAATGTATGTTATTGCATACAGTAAATCCAGTGGGGATGGCAACAACTCAGAAAGATGTTATGCAGCTATTTGGAAAAGACTGTATTCCTTCTAGCGTTGAAAACCCTGAGGGGAAAAAACCAAGCATGCTGTCTTGTGCCTTTAAAACAAGCTTGATCTGAGAAGGGTGGCATTCTCCCAGGTGTTGTGTGTTAGGCTTAGCTGGGGATGCAGGTGATTCCAATCTAGTGAGCAGTGAGCACTGCTTAGGTTCTTCCATGTGTGGTTTTTCTTGCAGATTGCCTGCTAAAGGTAAGTTGTTCAACTTTTTTTCTTTGGAAACTTGCTTTAGATAAGACTGCTACAGTTCCTATTTCCTCTTAGTTGTTGTCACTTCATTAGGGACAGTCTCGTAGCAGTGGTTACAGCCTGCTTCCAAGCTGGCGGAGCAGTTACTTGCATGCATCAGCACATCTCTAATGGGATATTGTCTTGTGGAGTCACCTTCTTAAAACTTGCTATAAATGTGGTTCAACATTTTCTTTAACTTCAAAATAGTCGAGTCAGTCTGGCTTGCTGTTCATGAAGGCAGTTTGAAACTGGTTGCTCCTTCCAGTTGACTGGGAAATAAAATCAGTGCTTCAGCTTTTCTTTCCTGTTGGCTTTTATCTCTACTTTAGGAATTCTTGACTTAGCGTCCACATCACTTTGCAAGTCCAGACGCTGGTGAAAGGACCTGCTTTTAACTGATGAAAATGAGACTTTTAGTATAAGCTTTCCTGGCAAATCCCCATTCCCCAGCATTGAGGATACTAACAGGATAAACTTAGCATGACTGTTTGGCATCTCTCTTTGAAATTGCTTTCTGAAATGCAATTTCACTAACAATGTCGCTCTCCCTTTGTGTGTGCATATCTCAATCGGGTCTGCTGCCTTCAGTAAGAACTGTACTTCCCCCCTGCCAGCTTGGCTTTGGTAACACTACAGTTTATATGGAAGGAGCTGGGTTTCACTCCTTCAGATGAACGTTATTTTTTGTCTTAGCTGATTATGACTGTGTAAGCCCCCAGAGGGCCCAGGGAGTTGCAGCAGTGTTGTCTGGGGACCTAATTTGTCCTGCAGAACGCTTTGGTCTTGATGATGGGAGGGGAAGAACCTAGGTTAGTTCTGCAAGAACCTTTAAAGCTGGGAGTTAATGCATGCATCGCCTGAGTTGTAAATAGAGAGCAAAGGAGAATGCAAATAAATGAATTCTTAGAATGAAGAAAGTTGGCTGTCTTTAGCCTAAGTGCTGGCACCACCTCTTAGCTGATGTCTTCTACTCTGCAACCTCAGTACTGTGGGTTACTGCAGTTCAGCTGCTGGGGGCTGCTCTGTTAAGTTGCAGTGGCTGGATCTGCTGGTGCCTCGAGATAGGGCTTTGCCTTCTCTGCAGGCCGCGTTCACAGTAACGTGTCACAGCTTTTTAGGAGCAGTAAAATCATAAGTCTGGCAGACAAAAGCTGACTGTCCTGCTGCTGTTTCTCCACCCCAGTGCAGCTGGTGCTGGAAGCTGGCACAGCCCTGCGTTGGCTCTGCAGGTAGGGGAGTGGAGCACTGTGCTCTGCACCTTACAAAGAAAAAGGATTTTAAGGATTCCAGTCCTCCCCAAAAGATCCTTGCAGAAGCTGTGGTGGAGCTGTCCCTCAGTGCTCAGCAGGGTTGTCTCTGGTGCCTGCCGGGTTCACGTGAAATGGCAAATGGAGCATTGCACCGGAGGTGAATAAATAGCCCTAATGGCTCTGGGCTGAAATGAAGCACAGTGTGCTCTTACAGGGCCTTGGAAGCGAGCAGAAAGGAGCTACTGTGCTGGGTACCCAGGCAACAAAGCTGGTCACTAGCAAACAGCCCGCTTGTTTTTTCCTAATGCGAAATTCACTTTTTATGGCTTTCATTTCCCAAGCAGGCAGAGCCCCTGTAGACTCGGGGTTAAGTGTGATCATATTATAACGTGCAAACAAAGACATACATGATGTGTATCTACCAGGCTCATTAAATAGGGATCAGCCACGAAGTCTGGCTGCCGGCCAGCCTGACTGGCATGAACGGCCTGAAAAGACAGCTCCCTGAGAGGGCCTTGGTTTGAGTCTCGGACTGGCACAGCACTGCAGTGCTCTTTGGAGGAACAGACTCGCAGAGGGCCGAGCTGTCACCCGTTGGCTGTGTCCTGCCCTGGAGAAAGAGGATCTTCCCCTCGGGCAGGATGCTTAACTTTCAACTGGGTCAGGAATCAAAGGTTTGGAGATGATTGCGCTGCCAGCAATAATCTTGAAAATGTGCTGACCTCAGCTCTGGTGTTTGCCATCTGGAAGCTCTCAGTTCCCTTTACATGTGGGTTTCTCTCCCTGCCACTGCACTTCCTCCTACAGCTGGTCAGGATCGGCCGTGTGAGATTTTTCTTGACCACATGTACCAAAGGAAAGGCACCGCAGCCCAAATGGACCTTCCATGCTGAATAATCCCTCCAAGCCCACATCCTGCTCTTTAAATCTCACTGAACGGTGTTGAACTGTGTGAACTAGAAGCCCACAGAGACCAGGGCTGTATGAGCCCATCGCAGATGTAAATAAAGGGAACAGCGAGTGGAAGGGCGGAAGGAAGCCTGCTCTAATTACCCGAGACAAAGAGTATTAAATAATACAATAATTTCCCCAGGAAGAGATTATAGAGAATTGCGTGTAATGTCTCAGTTCTGAAGGGTTTAACAATTTCACCTTAGGATGAAATCTAATTAGAAGGTTACGGTTCTAAAGGAAAATGGTTATTTCATAAATCCCTCGGTAGGATTATTTGGAAAAAGATGGTTTCTCTGTAGGGATAAAATAAGCAATCCATTTGCATTGAATTACTCTTTGGATGAGAATCCAGGACTCAGAGTTAAGGTTTCTGAAATTCACTTTGAGCTCTTTCTCATTCCAGTTTGAAAGTGTAAACAACCTAAAATGAAATTTTTCCATTACGTTTTCATTTGTTTTCTTTATCCGTCCTCCCAACATTTTTATTATTATTATTGTTACTTTCTTGTTGCCAGATACACTTATAAATATGCAGGTTTTTATGAAATATTTATATCAGTGGGTATTCCTACACCAGTAAATGCACAAGTTTGTTTCTGGAGAAGAGTGAGGACCACATGACAACAGTCCTTTCCACCATTCAGTTTCATCAAAAAAGGAGAAAGAAATGCTACCAGTCACACTTCGGCAGTGTTTCTGTATCCATGTGGTCCAGCTGGGTTAGATGGAAACCTCTTGCATCAGAAGTTGTGTTCTCACTTCCCAGGAAAGCAAAGATAACCGAAAAAGGAAGGGACGAGGAAAAGGAGTGAGAAAGGGAGGTGGTGGAGTCACCATCTGCGGAGGTGTTCTAGAAACATGTAGATGTAGTACTGAGGGACATGGGTTAGTGGGGAAATATTGGTGGTACATGGACAGTTGGACTGGATGATCCTGGAGGTCTTTTCCAACCTTGGTGATTCTATGATTCTACGAAAATGCCCCCACTGCACAAGTGCTGGCGTTGACCAAAGCCCCTAGTGAGGCTGCAAGAGCCAGCCTGGCCTTCTGCACCAGCACAGCTGCTCTGTGCCCAGCAGCTCTCATGTTGCTCCTGGCTTCCCTGAGCCGCTGGAAGGATCCCTGCGGAGCCATGGCCCTTGGGCAGCTCCATTGTCCTTTGCTGGGGTTTCTGACCTCAGCATAGGAAGATGACATCACTCGAAAGGGCAGCGGTGCTCTCCGATCATGCTGCTGCTCAACCACAGCTTTTGTGGGCCTGACCTTTACCTCTACTGACACAAATCAGAGCAATGTAGGCCGACCACTGCCCTTTTGGTCAGCATGTCTGTATTTTCCATGTGTTTTACAGCTTCACGTGTCTGCTGTGCAATTATTTACTTCTACAAGTGTTTGCTTTGCTTTTTTTTCCTCTTCAGATTTGTCTTGTGACAGCCTTTCCTAAATCGGATCCTTTAGCTTTGTAAAAACGCAAAATAAGGAAGGGTCCCTTTAGAGGCAAAGAGCCGTGTGACATGGCACAGGCATGTCTTGCTGCCACCCACCTAAAATGTTAAAAATAGAGAGCGTAGATTGTCATCATGTGCGCTCGTGGTGTGAAGCAACCCACACACACACCCCTCTTTCCAGGGCACCTGGATCCTGCGTGTCCTTTTTAGCAACAGGTTTTGGCTTCAGTGCTTGAAAGCAAACACTGTGTGTGGGATCGACCAGCCAGGGCTGCTTTGGGGCAGCTGATAAGGAGCAAGGGAGCGGGCTGCCCGCAGGGCAGTGCCCTTGTGAGGAGAACCAACAGCACGACCTCGCATTTCCAGCTAACGCTGGCTCCTTTGTCCTCAGCCTTATGGAAAACAAACAAAGCTCTCCAGCAGGGACACCCAGAGCAGGGTGCCCAGGCCCATAGCCAGGGGACTTCTAGAGATCTCCAAGGAGAAGACCCACAGCCTCTGGGTCCCTGTGCCAGTGCTCAGGCACCTGTGCAGCACCCATGTACCGTCTGATGATCAGTGGGACCTCCTGGGTTCTTTGTGCCCACTGCCTCTTGCTGGGCCAGGCAGGGAGAACAGCACCTCCAATCCCGATGGCCTTTGCTGTTATCTCAATCTCAACCCGTGCTCTCTAAATTGCAGGGAAATCGCGTATTTAGTGGTTAATGATTAAGACGTCCTTCTGGAAGCCGTGACTTTGCTTGGAGGCATGGGCTTGCTTACTGACGTGCTTAAAGCCATATGTCAAGGGCACTCTGGGAAGGCACCTGTGGGCACCCACTTAATACAGGATAACATTTCCCCTGTAAGCAGCCTGGATACTCAGGTGGAAGAGCCGAGCTGAGCAGCGAGGCCTGTAACAAACGCCAAGGCCTCAGTGTGCTGGGAGCAGGCGGCGGGGCCTGCTCTGCCCTGGCTGCACCAGCTGCACGCCTTCCAGCCCTCGCCTTGTCCATACCACTTAATGCTCACACACACATGCATTTTTACAGCTGTCAGGTTGCTGCCCTTGGAGATAAGGCGCTCTGAAAGATTTGTAGGCTACTTTTGAGTGGGAAAAAGAGAAATTCATGGTGCATTCGGCTTGCTGAGCTGCTGAGGGAGGAGTGCCCTCAACGAGATCCCTGCACACAGCAGTGATGGGACAACCCCCATCCTCCCACCCACTCCATGTTCCCTGCCCTGCCCTTAGGGCTGCCATGGTGAGGCTGTGGCTGTTCTTTTGGGCTCCTTTTTGGCTTTGTCCCTGCCAGGGGCTGTCCTAGCTTCTACCCAAAGTGGCCCCTCCCTGGAGCCTCCTTTGGCTCTGCACAACAATTCCTCCTTTTTCACCCACCCCTTCCCCTCTCCACTGCATCCTGTGCCCACACCTTCATTTTGGC
The DNA here is from genome assembly GCF_002078875.1 of Numida meleagris. Taxonomy (NCBI): domain Eukaryota; kingdom Metazoa; phylum Chordata; class Aves; order Galliformes; family Numididae; genus Numida; species Numida meleagris. Next base: position 16,328,152 of record NC_034414.1, on the reverse strand, counting down.
TGCAGCCCTATCCTCTCCACTGCCATCTGCAGTCCTCCTGGCTGGGCTTGGGGAGCTGCAAGGAGCCAAGGCCAGTGCTAACACTTGGCATCCCTCTAAAGTGCACTCCTAAATCACACTGCCAGCACCTGGGAGGAGCAATTGCACAGAAACAAATCTCCAATTCGCTTTAATAGCTCCGAATTGAAAGTTGCCAGAGGCTAATTATAGCAGCTCTGACAGGTTGAGGATTAAAATTATCTTAATAATTTAACAGTATAAACACTGACTCATGGCACTGGCAGCCCGCTGAGCAGCGTGCTCACCTGCATCCTGGATGTGGATTTCTTGGCTGTGGGTTGGCCAAGGGATAGGGGAACCTGCACAAGAGGGATATGGCTTGGCTCTGCTGCTCTGGTGATGGCTTTGGGGTGGCTTTTTCAGGGATATTTGCTCACCTGTATCTATTTCTGTATGCATTAGTTTATATGTATTAGATATTTATAAGCCACACTTTTCTCCCTCAAATTGGAAACACCTGGGCCTGTCTGCAGTCACACCACACCCTCAGCAGCTACCTGCGAAGGCAGCAGAGCAGTGGGGCTGTTGGATGGTGACTGGGATTCAGGGCATGGCCTTGCAGTGAGGGAATTCTCCCCTCTGGCAGACCTGAGTGAGACCTGAGTCCCCCGTGAGTAGAGAACATCTCGTCTCAGCAGCAGGGCTGGCAGGCTGTGGCCTCTTTTCCATTAGCCTCATTTCACTGCTTCCCACACCAAATAAGCTGTTGTGACCTAAATCACAAGGTTTTTTTGGGTTGTGCTCTGTGCAAAAGCCATCCACTCATTTAACAGGTTTCTCCTAAGGTGACACATCTTGTGACTGAGAGGGGGCAGGAGTTCCAGGCAGCATCACTAAGAAAAAGGAATTAAAAAGGAAAAGCAGAGCTCCAGCCCCCAGCAGGCAGGGCAGGAGGGGGGCTGCTGAGTGAGGGAATGTGTGCTCTGAAAGCCTGGGACAGCAGCCAGGAGGACATAGAAATGACAAAAGGGACTCCTCACATCAGACCAGAACAGAGAGACAGGTGACATTTTAAGCTGCGCAAAATCTTTTTGCCTTGACATTTATTTATTTGCACCCACAACATACAATGAATGTGTCCCAGAAATTCTCCAAGGCCAAAAAACGTCAAAATTCAGAAAGAGATGAGATAGGTACAGATGCAAGCATACCCAGATCTGTCAGCACATCCATCCCAGCACGCATATATGGTTTGAGCTGAGGCAAATCAGTTCACCTTTCGGTGGCTCCTTATTTCGTAAATAGGAGCAGGGACTCCTTCTCCTCCCATCCCTTTTTCCTCTTGCCTACTTAGAGCAGTGGGCACTGCAGGGCAGGCACCATTTCCTGCCACAGGGACAAGTCTCCTCCAGCCCCAGGCACTGCTGAGATTTTGCTGCTCTACTGAAGGTGACATGGGACCATCAAGAGCACCAGAAGCAGTAGGAGGAAACTAAATGAGAAGTTCTCTCTGTCTTACCAAGAACGTCAAACTCTGACTCATCTTTTAGATATATTCACAGTGAATGCTGCTCATTTGTGCAAAATAAACTAACTCATCTGGACCACCGCAAAGAGCTGCAGCAGAAGTCTTCCCCCCTAAATGAGGAGAGGATGCCACTGGGCTACAGGCTGCTGGATGGACTTGGCCATGAGGTCCCAGTGGTCAGCCGCGTCCCTCGCCATGCTCCTGCCCACACTGGCTTGCCCGATGAGGTGCTTGGGCTCGGGGCCCACTTCATAAAGGGAGATGAGCACAGAGCAATCCCATGCTGCAGCCTGGGGCATGGGGAACAGGAAGGTCTCGTTGAAAATGATGAGCGAGGTGTGCGCCTGCGGCCTGGATTTCTGGTGCTTCTGCTTGTGGCGTCTGCAGGAAACATCTATCCTTGCGTATATGCCTGGGGCAGGGAGAGAGAAAAGGGGTGGAGAAATGGTGGTTGCATACTGATAGCTGGTAGGACCTAGGGATCCTCACCACCCCACCATGGTGGAGCCCCATCACCCAAGGACTTCCTAGGAGAAGTCTCTGCAGCTGTGAAACATCAAGCATGGAGTTATAGGAACTAAAGGTGGCTCTACTTCAGCCTTCTCAGGGTAAGGAGCTGTTTACAGCTTATCTACAATGCAGAGCATCTCTAAGGCTGCTCTCAGGTGTCTGTGGCCTCAGAAGGCCGTCTCCTCTGTGGAGACAGAAGGATGATAGCGGAGCTCTGGTTACAGCCCTGGGGAGTGTGGCAGCACCTCTGCACTGCCCTCACCCAGGAGGTCCCCCAGAGGAAAAGCAAATTGGTTCTGTGCTGAGGGCAGCCACACTGTGATGGTGCCCGGTGTTTGGGTCTCTGCAGAGCAGAGGAATGGGATTCATGGGAGGCAGCTGGGGGTTTTGTTAATGTGACAGCCTAATGAAATTCACTGGTACTTTTCTGCCAAGGTTAGGGTGTGAGGGGCATGAGAAGGACCTTCCCCCCCAGCACCTCATACCCATCGTGTGGGTGAGCACAAGGCAGCAGCAGGGTAGAGAGGAGCAGCCAGCCCAGACAACAGGGGCACACAACCCTTACTCTTCTCTGCAGCGCTGCAAGGAGGGGTGGTTTTTGCCTTGAGCAGCCCGACCTCCATCCTCTGGGAGATGGGCAGGCACCTCAGTGACAGCAGCACCTCTCCCACGATGTCCTGCAGAGGGCAAGGGGCACACAGTCAGCAGGTGGCTGGGCACCCCTCTCTGCTACCACCTGCACCACACAGACCTTGGGGTGCAAGACAGGAGTTGTTTCTCAAGTAAGCAAAGGGTTGACTGGCACTGTGCATAGTCCCCGAAGCCATGGTGTGGGGGCACAGGGTAAGGCCATGCATTACCTTTGTGGTCTTCTGCAGCTCTGCACACAAAATCAGGCTCTGGGAAGCCCTCAGCTGGCTCAAGGCAACCCTGACTTCCCCTAGTGTGGCACTTCTGGAGTATTTGTCAAAATGTTGGACCTGTGGGAGAGAGGAAAAACATGTCCACGGGGCAAGATGCAGGACAGGGCAGTGCCTCAAGAGCATCCTTATGGAGGATGCACAGCCCAAGGGCAGCTGCCCGCTCTTGAGGCCTGCTCCCATGCATCTCTTGGCTTCTGGGAGTTGAGCAACAGGGAAGGGTTAGGCTGGGGGTTAGGAGAAAGTTATTCACCAGAGGGCAGAAGGCATGGAGCAGGCAAGGCCCTAAGCGGCCGGAGTTCAAGAAGCATTTGGATAACACTCTCAGACATAGGATTTGGATTTGGGGTAGTCCTTTGTGGAGCTAGGTGCTGGACTCCATGGTTCTTGTGAGTCCCTTTCAACCTGCGATGTTCTATGAGCTTGGTTCTGCTCCTGTTGCCAACATCTCAGCTGTTTGTTACCATTTGAGAGGACCCGGTGAGTGGACCCAGAGCTACTCACACGCTTTGCATTCCCCAGAGGGGCAAGAGATGGGGACACCTCAAGATTGGTGAGGGCAGCGCTCTATGTCTACAAAGCTAGGACCCCATCCTACCTCCAGCTTCAGGGTGCTCCTATCCACCTCAGCATCTTGCAGGGAGCAGATGAAGTGTTCTCCAAAAGCCGTCCCGCTGCAGTTCTTCACCGCCCGGCTCTGCCACTCCTGGACCACGCACTGAAGCCCAGGGGTGCAGGATGGGACGTGCTGCAGCAGCCGGAGCCAGACGGCCACCTCAGTGTGCCTGCGACTGGGCAGGCCCCGCACTTCCAGGCCGCTCACCAGCAACTCACGTTGCTCCCTGTGGTACAGGAGGGAGAACTTCAGGCTGCCCCGGGAGCTGGGCAGGGGGCTTGGGTCACTGCTTGCGTCTTCAGTAATTCTGCAGGAGAGGCAGGGTTGGGGTGCATCCAGCCCCACTCCCAGCTCCACCATCTGGGGGTAACAAGGGTGAGAGGAAGAGAGAGAGATGGGTCTTTTAAAGCACGGTCTGCTGAATCATTCTCCTTTTCCTACAGTGGCAGGAAGCTGTGCTGGTCTGTAGTGGGTGGCAAGTGGGACCATGGCAGGGAGGTTGGAACTAGCTGATCTTTAAGGATCCCTCCAACCTAAGCCATTCTATGATTCCATAGTGCCCTTTCTGGGGCAGAACAGCTGCTCTTTCAGGGCACAACGGCTGCTCTTTCAGCCTTCTTCCCCTCTTGCTTCACTGTTCTCTCAGCAGCTGCAGCCCTCCAGCAGCCAGTTCAGGCTCGGCAGCTGCTGGTGGTATTTTGAGGCCACTGCTGAGCCCTCCGCCTGCCTCATGGCTTCCTGCACTGCTGTGGGGAGGGCAGCAGGAACTTGAGGAATTTGTGTTACGGGAAACCACGTCCCTCTGGTAACAGACACGGGCTGGGAATGATGGGGCGGTGGGGGGAGAAGGAGTGAGGCTTGCCATTACTCCTTCCCTGAGACTGAACAAATGCTGCATAGAGGAGGAGCAAGTAGAAGCGAAACTTGATCTCAAGTTTTGTCACCAGCTTTCCCAGAAATTGCACCGCAGGTTTTTCACTTCCCTCAGCACCAGACTTCATATGGCTCTCAGCCTTGCCCGGCACTGCTGTACGTGCCTCCATATCTGTGTCGCTCTGCTGGCTGCTGTCAAGCAGAAGAGGCAGCATCTTCTTCCCCCACAGGCCATTCTCTGCCCTCATCCTCACCCCATCTCCGCTGTCACATTTCTTCTCTGTGGAGATGAAGGAAAGCTGAGTAGGCAATACCCGGCATGCGCCGTGTAGCCACCAGCAAGGGGACAGCCTTGCTGTAGGACCTGCTGGAGGGCCCTGCATGCCCCTGTTCCCACCAAGGGCAGCATCAGGACAGGGAGCCTGCTCCAGGTTCACACCAGCTCCCCAAGAGGAACCACTCCCTTAGCTGCCCCAGGGCACCTCAATGAGCTACTTGCCATGGAGTGCCTGTGACAATCATGCATGTGCTTAGAAGCAGGAAAACCACTGCCCTATACTTACTCTTCCCAGTCCTCCTGTGCTTCTGCAGCTGGCACATCTGGTAAGCTAGGATAGTCAGGGCCCCCAGGAGCAAGAGGATGGCTAATGCCATGATTCCGTATTTCCAGGTGCTGGAAAGGGGAAGCTGTAAGCTGTGCAGCCTGAGCGTAATGGAGCTGTTCTGCATCCTGTCTTCTTTCTCTAGAAGAGAGAAAGAAGCAAAGGGTCAGCACTGCCAGCATTGCCTCTCCACACTGCAAGGCCTGAGTAGAGCACAGGAAAAGGCCTGCATTTAGCCATATGCACTGCAGCTCAGGCCCACACACACAGAATTAGTCTATTTGCTGGATGTGCAACATTATTTACACAGGCTTATGCTCACCAGATCAGTACCATCTCATTACAGATCTGTTCCTACCAGTACCGTATAGATGGGCATCTGCTGGATTCCATTCCTTTATCTAGAGCAACTCACAAAGCAGCTTATGGACTTCCAGTGAGAAAGGCTGTTGGAAACAGGGTGCACCTGTGATTTCCCTACAAGCTTTTTCTCAGCCTGCAGCTTCGCCTCCACATACCTCTACTGCCTCCTACAGCCACTGTCCTTCCTGCTTACTGCCTTCTGACAGCACCTGACAGAAGGTGCTCAGAGAGAGCATAAGGCAGCACAAACACCCAGCAAAGCTTTAACCCACAGTATTCCTCCTACATTATGCAGCTGAGGGATGCTGCTAATAAGAACCAGCAGGTGTTTTTAATTTCCATTAATTATTCCAATTGCCTTTTTAAGCTGCACCAGTTTCTCCTCCCTCTGTGAGATCTTATGTTAAGGAGTTTCTCTGCTTCATACAATGTCGCTTGCTCCCCACAAGGAACCTGCCAGCCTTAGGAAGAAGCAGAAGCTGCATTTCGCTTCTAAAAAGAAGATGACAGAGGTCCATCAGGCTGTGGCTTAGCACAGCCTTTCATCCCTACTTAACCTGAGTAATCAAAGCAGGGACTGGGGGGAGGGATCGATCCTGCCAGCTCCTTAAACTAAACATCTCTCAAGAGCGTTAGCTCTTGCCTCAGGAGCACGTGCCTCTATCTGGGGAGGAGCAGGGCTGACTGCTCCATCCTCCCCACACCTTTACACCTATTTGCTCTGGTTGGGAACAGGCCTTGGTGGTTTATTCTTTTTCTGATTGCTTGAGATGAGATTAAAACACCAGTCTTTGCATAGAGCAAATTATTTGCCCGCTTCTAGCAAATAAGAGTAGCCAAGAACCAGAGCCCAGCTTTAGACTAGCACAGTTCTAAGTTACTGGTGCTGTTTTATGCAGCCCACAGCAAGCTTTGAAGCAGAAATCATTTGAGTGAAAATCCCTCAATGTGCATGAGTTCTTCACATCAGAACAGGTTACTGTTAATGCCAGATATTTTCTTCTCTGTGTTCTCATTGCTGACTGTATTGTCTGTACCTTCATTGCAGGACCCTGCACCAAGCAATGTGCTGGAGCGGAAGCAATGGCAATGAACAGGAGATGAGCAGCAGGAACATCCTTGTGTGGATGAGAGCTAAACCTCAGCCTAAACAAACACTTCCCTGAAAACACAGGACTAAGAGAAGCCTTTTAAAGCTGGCCAGGAAACTTAACTCCCTGCTAACCTAAAGCAAGGAGCTGTGCCATGAGGATGCTCAAGGAACTACAGGCAGGCTGAGGTGCAGATCTGAGCCTCTAGAGGGGTTTATTGATAGCAGAGCTCTCAGGAAGAGCATATTATGAAGATAACCTTCAGCAGACAGTGTTGCTCTAAACCTGGCTGCCAGTCACCTGAGAGGTTTTCACTCTTAACAGTCCGCACCTGAATGAGGTAGAATGTTGGGTAAGCAGCCATCTAAATAGGGGCAAGCAACAAAGCTGCATGTCTCTGTCACCATCGTGCCTCATCCTGTGCTCCTGGAGCCTGCTTGAACTCCGCTTCCCCTCACAAGGCCTGGTGTCACAGCAGGGCTGACTCCAACTGGCTGTCACCCATTCCTTGATGTGTGAATGACAGCCTACAGTGGGTCAGGCGCTTCCCTCATGCTTGTGTTTGCATTGGTGTTGGTAAGAGGAAACAGCTCACCTTTCTGCTCCTTCCTGAGCACCCTAAAAGAGGCAGCCCCCAGCAGAAATAGCCCTGCAGGCACAGGAAACGTTGCCGCCTTTTCCCCCAAAAGCACAAGGATCCCATTCCCAGCTCCTCCCACAGGCCTTGCTCAGCACAAGCTCCTTACACCCAAATCCTACCTTCAGAAACAGCTTCAGAGCAGGTCCCTGGGAGCCCTCCGAGCCAGCTGCCAGCACACAGCACAAGGTTGCTTTGTTGCACCAGGAAAACAAGTTCCCACACAGCGAGGCAGGAGCCAATATTGACGAAGCCGGAGCAGAACAGGGCGTACGCGTGGAACAATGTGCTAGCTGGGCTGGCGCCTGGGTAACTCCGTCGTGGCCACAGAGAGCTAGCAGTTCGGGTGCCCACCTGGGAAATGTGGCTGCAAGGGAGGGTCACGGAAGCCTTTGCACACATCCCTGGAGCTGCCTGTGCCAAAGCCCTCCTCTGCCCCCCAGGTGCAGAGCCACGAGCCCAAAGATGCATCTAACCCATGGGTTTAACACTGCAAGACACCTGGAAGGTGGGAATGGTGCTTTCCTTCAGGAGTGAGAGTTGAGGAGGGGGAGATGAAGAAGGAGGTGGGATCTTTGGGGGCTCTGTACCCCAATTCCTCCACATGCTGCTTGGTTTGCAGTTGCTGTGCATCAGGGATGAGCTGAGGAGCTTCAGCAGCAATCCCAGTGCAGCTGGGGAGTGCTTCTGTGCTGGGAGCTGAGGAGCTTTAGTCATCTGTGACACGTAATGAGCTGAGCACTTCAAGGCAGTGTGGCATGGGCAGAAGGAGAACTTCTCATGGGAAGAGGTAAGTTGGGGTTGGAAAAGCTGGCTCTGCAGAATGCCCTGTCCCAGCGCTTGTAGGGTCAAAGTTTCCATTCCCTTCAGCTATGTGGCTGTGGATTCTGCATGCTGTTGGTTTGCCCTCTGGCTTGGAAGGGGTTATGGTGTGTGCAGGGTGGCCTTCCCTCCTCCGGTAGGAGGCAGGCTCCATGCAGCGTGAGAGCTGTGCTTTTCCACGTCCTTCCAAGCCTGATGGGGCTGTGGGAGGCACTTTGCCCCTCTGCTTTTTATTATTTGACGTCAATGTGTGTTTTTGCTATTATTAAAAAGGATGACATGAGATGAAGTGCTGGGGAGGAATGGATGGCTGGGGAGTGAGGCATGCGGGAAGGAAGAGGTGTTTGCCCAGCATTGGAAAAGATGACAAAAATAATGATTTTTCTGAGGAAAAGGAAGATTCAGGCAAAAAGTGACTCGCGCTGGACCATCTCAGCAGAAGGCCAGAGGGTTTTGTAGGAGCGTGACATGCTTGGGAGGGTCACACCCTGATGCTGACCACTCCTGGAGCACTGTGACCTCCCTGCTGCAGATCACGTGCTGTGAGGCCACAGAGTCCTAAGGCGCTGTATGCAGCTCTCACTGCTACTGGCATCTAGAATGCGAAAGAATGTGAGTGCTCTGGAGTCAGGTTCTCTGCTACCCAATCTATTTGGTCTCAGGTGCTATGGTTTTTTAAGCCGCTAGTATTTGCTTGGAGTGCTGAGTCGTCCCTGATGGGGTAGCGTTAGTGGTTTTCTGTGCAGTGTTTGGAAAGCGGTGCTCTGAGGCTGTGCGGTGCAGGATGGTGCAGGGAAGCTTGTTTATACTGTAACGCTGGGCTACACTGGCTTTGCAATAGCGTTCAGACGTCTGCTGTGAACTCTGAGTTAGACCTGGACTTCTTAATCCTCGTAAGAGAAGTGCGGTGGGGAACAAACCTACCCCACCATTCACACCTGCCTGAAGGCACAAGTAAACTTCTTCTGGGGCACATATGGGGTTTGTGATGACAGCTACAGGAGCTCTGCTCATGTAAATGCCTTCCTTTGTAAGAACTGAGATCAGATCAATGCTTTCCTAAGCCTAAGAAAAGCCAGTTACAAGGTGAATGTGTAGGCATCACATGACAAAGCCCACAGGACACCTTCAAATCATATGCCCAGGTGGGATTTGCAAGTGACCAAAACACCAAACAACAGCTTTAGGAAGGGGAGGTGTCAGGAAACAGGATTTTTTTTTACACACTTCTTTTGCAGGGTTAGCACAGCGCAACACCTGGCTTCTCACTTGCATTTTTTTAAGCTTCTTTTTCTTTCATTGCAGTGTTCTGGGTGTGTGTCAGCTTTGTTTTCCCTTGCAACTAGGTTTATTAAAATTCTGACTGGGCCAACAGCCTTAGAACCCAGGGGAATGTTTTCTAGGCTTGCAGCCTTCCTAAGGGCTTGACAGTCTCCTCCCAACGTGCTTCAGCCAGGAACATAACCAAAAGCAAACACGAAGCAAAACATTAGTAATAGTGTAGTTCAGAAGAGATGGGGGTTGGTCATAAGGGAGAAATATACAGATTCCAGCAATGGATCGTATGTTATTTTTCTTTTCGTTATTAGAAAAATGAAGCGTTCAATTATTTGCAAACAGACTTTAATAAAAACTCCTGTAGAACCACTCTTACCAGAGCAAGCATATCAAACCATTTAATCTTTCCCCATACTAGCAGAAACACACACAGCATCTTTTGTTGTTAGGAAAAAATCACTTTTTGAGGGATGCTAATTCTGACTGTAAGCAGCTGAAGAGCCACTCATTTCTCTCTCCTCTAGCAGCCTGGCCACCACTTTTCCAAGAACTCCTCTAGGGCAAGGCAGCAGAGAGCTCAGTTTTAGACTAAAAAGCACACTTGTTTTTGGAGAGCTCTCCCCAGAGACCTGGCAAAAGCACGCCCCTGTAACAATACAGGGGGTAGTTCTCCCCTTGCCTTTGGAAAGGAGCTCTCTTTAAAGCCTGACTAATACGTTGTGAGGGATTATAGGATTAAAGAGCTCCTAAAGGGTACAGCCCCACGTCTAGCAGATGCCCACTATTTCTTTATTTCAAGGATAGCGATGCTGCAGTGTAAATGTACAACGCTTTCACGAGCCTCAGCGTTGGGAGATCCAGCGACACACAAGGCTTATCAGCTACCCGGACCCCCGCTCTGGGAATCCACAAGGCTTTTTTTGGTAAAAGCACATTCTATATTAAATTAATTAGCTTTATGTAAGAAAAGTTCAGATTAAGAAGAGGACGTTTTTTCGACTTTGCTCTGCAGGCAGTCATCACTCATGAAATGATCTTCACATCGGGCCTGGCCTCTTCCAGGGCTCTTAGTTCATCGTCCACTTCTGGACCCCAGAAAATGTCGTACAGACTGCACCGAAACAAAAAAAGCAAGTTGGGTTAGTGGGCATCCTCCCGTTAAGGTCAGAGAGGGCAGAAAGACACACAGATGGCTGTCTTGAGAAGACTAATTAAAAGAAGGGGCCCCAGCTAGAATGCAGCATCCGGTCCAAATGCCAGTAACGCATCTGCATTGTTCCCTCCCCAGCATCACCATCTCCTCCTTCCTGGGCCTTATGGACCAAAGCAGATTCAGCCACTATGGTCACACCACTTGGAAGGGACAGAGAGTGTTTTGCAGCACGTAGATGGTGTTCCACCCCCTAAGGTCACCATTTGCCCAAAGGAACACAAGCATTGCTCACATCAGCTGCTGCAGCTTGCAGTTGGGGTTCCTCACGGCTTCGCAGAGCTTCATCACGCCTTCATCCGCCAGACTGTTGTAGCTCAGGTCCAGCTCCGTAAGGTTCTGCTTGGTGACCATGACGTTAGCGAGCGTGGCGCAGCAGGCCGCAGTGATATCGCAGTTGCCCAACCTGTGGGATAAGGACAGAGAGGCCAGTGCAGCGAGTGCTGGCTCCAGAGACATCCAATCAACCCCAGCTTGGGCTATGCTGGTGCAGCCCAGAGATTCCCACAGGTCAGCATCTCAGAAACATCAGCAGGGGCTGCTCTGTGGTGTCCCCATGACAACCACTGATGCCCCGCTGGGTCGCCCGGGTGAGACACCATGACTGTCAGGATACATGGAACCAACCATGGCTTCCATTTACTTGCTAGGTGGGATTGGTGTAGTTAAACGTCAGTATGTGGTATGAATTGTTTCCTGTGAGCAAAAAACTCCACTGTTACCCCTCTCCGCGTGCTGTGCTTAGAAGGGTAATGCAGTAACGGAGGAGATGACCCCTGAGAGTGCACCTTACCATAGAGAGTGGATGTTGCAGTTGGGGTGCAGCAGCCCCTCACACAGGATCTCCACCCCGGCATTGCCCAGCTTGTTCTCACCGATGTGCAGGACTTGCAAGTGTTTGTTCACGCTTAGAACAGAGCTGACTGCCTTGCAGCAAGCAGCTGTGAGCCCACACTCTCTAACCCTGCAAAGTAAAAATGACATGAAAACTCCAGGGACCAGCATCAAGCACTGGTTTCTTTTTCCCCTTTGCTTCAGAGGAGAGTGGGAAGAGAGGAACTGAAGCCTTCCCACAATTTCTGCACTTTTCTCAATCCTTGCCTGCCGACCCTTTCTAAGCAGTGCTTCTCCCACTGACAACATCTGGGATCTTTGTCTCAGAAAAGGAAAAACGTGCTTGCCTGCAGACACACGTGCTACTCACAGTCACTCTCAGCCCCAGGAGGCGCTCCTGGGACACCTCACCAATACCCACACCCCCGGGGCAGGGCAGGAACCCACGGGGGGCAAGAGCTGAACCAGCAACACAGGAAAGCTGAAGTGCTGCCTGCTGAAGTTCTACAAGGAAGTACAATGTTCACCTCCAGGCCGTGCAATAACAGACCATCCCAACCCATAACAGAACATTGTCAGCAGAGAGGATGCGGAGAACAGTTTTTGGCATTCAACCATTCTTTGGTCAGACTTAGACCGTCAAGTTGGCAGCACAGGTTTCAGTCCTGACTTTTATCCAGCCTTTCCAAGAAGCAGCAATGATACATTTCATTAACTGCCAAAGACAGAGCCTTTTTTTCTGCACAGAGCTACAGCTTTTCGTGGAAAGCATTTTCTTCCCAGCTTTCTCAGGACATGTACTTGATGCTGCAGTACTTGAGACACAAGCTTTCTAATTTTGGCTCATCAGTGATAGCTTGCATTTCAGTGGAGAACCTGAGATAGCCGATCATAGCACTCATTTTGCTATTACTTGAAGCCTTTCAAACTTATGACACAGTTTCTTAGTTGCCACTTGTGGCACAATGAAATATATTAGATGGAAGCTTTCCAAGTAATGCTAGGTCTTCTATCACTTATAACAGGATGATAGAATTGTAGAGGGCTGGGGGAGGACTTCTGGAGATCATCTAATCCAACCCCCCTGCTAAATCAGGTTGACTATGTGCCAGATCTTCAAAGAAGTTCAGAAACACAACACCTGCAGCTAGTCCAAAAGTCTGTATCTTTTAGGTAAAAAATGTTTGTAGAACTATCGCAACTGTGGATTTATGTCAGCAGCTCACCATAGCTCCTGGAGGTGAGCCCTGGGATCCTTGAGCGCCTGACACAGCATTTCCATTCCGGAATCCCTCAGGTTGTTGTCTATCAGACTGACCTCTAGGAGGGTCTCTTTTGTACTGAAGACTCTGGAGAGATCTTTACAGCTAGCACTTGTGAGGTCGCAGTCCCATAACCTGCAGGGAAGAACAAAATATTGTTTTCCCCCAGTAATTACTTAGTTTAGAAAACAGAGTTCTATGTTAGCATTGTGAACTTCTGGTTACGGCATTTCATTTTCTTCCGTCCTTCACAAAACTCATCCATTCACACAAGCTTTCTCCTTACTCTCCGCCCTTTGCACCGAAAGCTCTGTCTGTACCAGAAGATAAATCCGAACATTCACGGAGTCCCCACCCAGTTCTGTGCAGCCACGAACTCGCGGCAGAGACACCCTTGTTTCACTAGGGGGTGTAACTGAGAAGCTTTCCGCTTAGAAGCAGACGAGCAACACAATGCAGACGGCTCACAGGCCACCAGAGGGATTCAGGCGTACCCTGTCTACCCTTACCATAGCTTCTGGATCTTGCAGTTGGGATGTAACAGCCCTTGGCACAGGAGAGCCAGCCCGGTGTCCCCGATCTTGTTATCCCCCACAGCCAGATCCAGCAGAGAGGGCTTGCTGCTGAGAACCGCGCTGATATCCCGACAGCTGTCGCTGGTTATCCCACAGTTCTCCAGGCTGCAGAAACAAACACAGGTTGAGCTGCTGCACCAGACCAGCTGCCATCCACCACCCCTAGTCCAGACTGGAAAAGGGCTGCGGGATGGTTCCCTGCTGCAAACTGGGCGCTGTGATTGCTCCTCCACACTCAGCAAGGAGTAGTTACAAGTTAAAGTTGTAGTTACAAGTTTGACCTGGTGTAAGTGCTCACACTCCACCATCTGATGTAGGAGTGAATTCAGAATCACATGATAGTTAAAAAGAAACAAACAAACACAAAACCTGAAGGCCCTGGACATGCACTTTCCATTTCAACAGTTACAGAAATCTGAGCCAGCAAAACGCTGGCCTGAACTTCAAGCATTCTTGACAACAGTTTCTCCTTTTTATGCATGGCAGGAATAGCAGCAGGACTATTTGCAGGCAGAGATGACCAGCTCCTCCTTACTGTAGTAACTCCAAGTCGCAGCTCGCCTCCACCAGCCCCCGGCACAGCTGCTTCACAGCTGTATCTCCCAGCGTGTTGTTACTCAGGCTGAGCTCCTTCAGGGTGGGCTTGGCTTGCAGGGCAGCAATGAGAGCTTCCACAATATCAGCGGTGAGTTCACAATACTCCAGCCTGTGCAGAGAGAAGAAATCCAAAGAGAAAACCAAGTACTGAGTGTCTTGCTACCCACTCAACATTGACAAAGTGTGCGTCAGCCAGGGCAGAAAACATGCTGGTGGGGTCTACTTTGAGACCAGGCAGTGCACGAAATGAGAAAGAACCCCGGGATGTCAGAGATATCTTGCATTACTAGCCATCGCTGCCAAGAGGGCTGAACAATTCCGATGGGAAAAGGCACCCAGCTGTGAAGAACCCTCGAGACCCACTCCCATAGATATGCATGGCCACATTCAGATAAAACAGGAAGAAATCCACAGGTGGCCACAAAACTGCTTGTCCCAAGGGCAAGACAAGACAAAGGTGAACAGCTGGACAACCAAAATGCCCAGTGGCTACTTACTGCAGCTTCTGCAGCTTACAGTTGGGATTCATCAGCCCTTGACACAGCACCTTCACTCCAGAGGTTCCCAGTTTGTTATCGCCCACGTGCAGCTCTGTCAGTGACGGCTGCGCACTGAGGACGGAGCGGAGAGTCTCACAGCTGGCGCTGGTCAGGTTGCAGTTCTGCAGCCTAAAGGAGAGACAGTGGAGGTGAGAGAAATGCATCCCCACAACTACGGAGGTTCTTCTGGGAGAGATGCGTCTGCTGAGGTTTGTCACAGGAAAGACCAACAACACACAACCCTCTAGAAAGCAGTCCATCCAGGTAAGCAACACTATTTTAAGGATCCAGAGTAACTAAAAATAAAAATCTCATCCATCTTGGCTTAAAACCCTAGACACACCATTTAGAAGTTTTATTGTATGCTACAAGAAGGATCTACAAAGCTGATCCTTCAGCTCTCAGGCTAGGAGAAGTTGTGTGGGAACCAAGCTGTTAGTGCTATGGGATGTTATGAGACATCACACTTTTGTCACGGAGAAGCGTCATGCATAGCAGTGCTAACTTTGGCTTGGGTTTGGTTGGCTCCCAGAAACAACCCTCTGCTTGGTTCCTAGAGTCAGAAACAAAAAACTGGCTGTTCTCAAAGCATGTGACCTAGATAATGGCTGAGTTGCACCATCATGGCTCTGGTACTACGATCACACACCAGTTTGCCTTGTGACTTCATCTACAGCACTCTGCAAATATATTAGAGCAAGACAGTCGGTGGGGACTTACCATAACTTCTGCAAACTACAGCTTGGAGTCAGCAAGCCTTTACACAGGTACTCAATGCCTGCATCCCCCAGCTCGTTGTTGTTCAGCTTCAGCTCTCTGAGGGATGGGTTCGTATGGATGATAGAGGAGAGATCCTTACAGTTACTGCTGGAGAGATTGCAATCATCCAGCCTGAAAGAGAAGCAGACATGGAGCACATTAGTCCTCAGAGTCATGATAGTCTCCTTGGCTGAAGTGCTGCCTGTGAAAGCAATGTGGTTCACTTATATCTCCTGGGAACAGCATGGAGCTGTGTTGGGGGGGGTCAGGCAGGTGTTAGGAAAAGGTTCTTCACCAGAGGGTTGCTGGGCACTGGAGGGACTGGATGGCAGCTTCCCAAGACACAGGCTGTGCTACGCAGTCCTGTGCCCCCTTGGCAGGGCTGGAAGATGATGCACCCTCATCAGAACTTCACCAGCAACAAAATACCAGCATCTGAAGCCACATCTAGCTAGCGGCCAGCTTGCAGGCTGTCAGACTGGTTCTGCACCAAGACCAGCCAAACTGGGTCTTCAGCCAGGTTTCTCAGCCCCAGAGACGCACTTGGCAATCTGGTGTCCTGTGGATGAATCATGGCCTCTCTCTAGCACAACTCTCAGCATGCAGGAGTGCGCAGCACGGCAGGGGCATCTCCCAGTGGGATTGTGTTCAACTCTGTCAAACGGCCCCCAACACAGCTACTCCCATCCGCTATGCCTTGAGCAGCCCATCCCCTGCTCAGGACACAGTCATTCCCCTGCCTTCTACTTACTACCCAAGGCAGCCCTCGGGAAGCTTGTCTGCAAAAAACACTCTTTTGCAAAACAACAGGAAGTCACCCTCAACCTGCCCAACCTCCTCCAAGCCACTGCTGCCTGGATGTGGCCCATCCTTTCCAGCCCAAGCAGGAAGATGCCAGCTCACAGGAGGTGAATTCCCAGCCAGCAGAGAGGGAAGCATGCAGAACAAATCTGAAGTCTCACTCCATCCCCCAGCTTACACTACAAAGCTCAGTTCCCCTCCAGCGGCTTGCTCAGCACACAGGGTGGGCACTTCTGATGGCTGAGTGAAGAATTAAAAGATGGTGGCATGTGGCTTGTGCATGACAATTAAGGAACAGTCACTTGGCAGCATGTGATCTGCAGCCCAGAGAGCATGCAACTTAATGAGCACAAAGGAGAGATGCCTTCCCCCACTGGAGGGATCTGACTGCCAAGAAAGACAGAATTACCAAAGTGGTGGTCAAATGTGTAGGTAACCACTCAAGAAATTGCCTAGCTGAGCGTGCACACCACACTACAACGGCAGCATTAATTCATGCCAACGGCTGCTTATCTCTAGACCAAAAGAAGCCCCTTGCAAGACAAATGTTATCTTTTCAATCAACACATTATACAAAAAATACGTAGAGCCATCCCCCTTCAGTTCCAGTGCAACTGTTAAGTCACAAATCAACATTACCACAGCTCAGTCTCACTACTGAAACGCACTGCGCTACTACCTGATGGTGTTGCAGGACTTCATGGTGGACAGAAGCTCAGCCCATCTCGATGGGTTCATCTCCTCACACTGGATGTCAAGGTCCATTTTGAAAGTCGAGAAAAGATCTGAAAAGTTTAAATCCTCTTTTCACAATCACAGAATGAACGCCTGTCCCCAGTAAGTGGAACACAGGTGCAGGGAAGCATTCCTCCACCACTCAGTTCCCAAGCACTGAGAGGTCACTCCAGTTGGGCCAGTCAAAGTGCAGAGAGCATGGCAAGCAGGGATTTCCTTTGCTGTGCAGTCAGATGGCGCTTCTGAACGAACGCAGGCACAGCGAGTGCCGATAAACACACAGGAGAGCGTGCCGAGGCTGAGAGCTGAGCTCTGCTCTGAGCCTGCAGTGGGCAGTGCTAAAGCCAGAGGTAACAAAAAAAGTTTTGGCATCTCGGCCGTGCTAACATGACTCAGTCATGATACAGTCAGATTCCGGAGAATCCATTTTTAAGAAAATTGACCTCTTGAGTTATCACATTGGAATGAGGCAGTTAAAAAAAAAAAAAGGAAAACCCCCGGCACTGCCGAGTGCTGTTCATCGCTGCCATTCCCCATCCCTGTCACCTCCAGTACCACAAACACAGGGTAGGCTGCTGCCTGGCACCCCAACGCCACGGCCACTGGGCTGTATGGAGCTGCGGGGATGCTCCGCACCCCAAATCTGTGCCGGGAGCGGCGCTGCTTGAACGCATGGAGGAAGCAGCAAGCTCCAGGACAGCCGCACAGCGTGCAACTTGGCGTGCAAGATAGGAACTGCCGTGCAACTTTGGCAAGCTGTGCCCTTTAGAAGGGAGGAAGCCCCGTCCGAAGGCAGGGCTCGGCCAGGTAGTGCCGGGGGACCCGCAGCTGAGCCCCACGTATATACAAGCGGGGTAACGCGGTGCCAGCGGCCGGGCCGAGCCAAACCGGCGGAAAAAAGAGAGCGAACAGCACAATCTATTGCACAACCCAACGAACGCCTCCAGCACGCTCGCTGCATTCTTCTTTTCTCCCCCTGCGATCACAAAGAGCTCCCGCTGAGCGGGCACCGCTCGGAGCATCCCCGGGCCGCGCTCCCCCCCGCCCCCTCCCAACCCCCGGCATCTTCCCTCCCTTCCCACCTCGCGGTTAACGCTTAACGCCGGCAGTTGCCGAGACCCTCGGAGTGCGGGCAGCAGCGCCGTGACCAGTGACGAGCTCCCCCCGGGACAACCTCCCCCGCCCGACCGGGACCCGGCGCTTTCCGGAGCGCTCCCGCGGCCCTCGGCTCCCCCCGCTCCTACTCACGTCCCTACCGCCGTACCTCCGCCCTTACCGCCGCGGCCTGGCCCTGCCCACGCCCGCCGAGCCGCCGCCGCCGCCCGCCCGCAGCGCCCGCCCGTCCCGTTCCGTTCCGTTCCGCTCCGCTCCTCCCTGCGGGGCGGCTCCGCGCCGCCGGACGGGGAGGAGCGCGCCTGCCGCTCCTCCTTCCCTGCTTCCCTTTCCTCTTTTTTCAGTTGTTTCTTCTCTTCCTCTCTCTTTTTCCTTTCTCTCCTCCCTTCTCCTTTCCCTCCTGTACTCTCTTCCCTTGTTTCCCTCTCTTTTCTCTCCCTCTCTTCCTTCTCCCTTCTTTCCCCTTTTTCCTTCCTCCCCATTCTTTTATTTCTCTTTTCTCCTATTTCTTTTTCATCCTTTCTCCCTTGCTTCCCTCTTCCCCCTGTTTTCCTCTTTCCTCACCACTCTCATTCCCTTTCCCCCACCCCCAGAGCAGAGGCACCAGGGCACATCGCTGCAGGGAGGTGATGCACAGGGGACCAGAGGACCAAAAGTTACACGTTGCATTATCCCTCTTGGACTGGGAACCAGCTCCTTCCTACGGGCCATTTGGGAAACAGCAACAATACCCATTCATCAGTGTTCTGGTGGCTGCCTATGGGGACAGCTTGAGGGGCACATGAGATGCCCTCCATCCCCTCTACCAGCCCCAGTGACACAGTTTTCTCCTATGCTCCCTCCATTAGTGCTACTCCAAGCCATGTGAAATGCAGCCCTGGACTGCACATGCCCGTTCAGCACCGTGTGGCAGTGCTGTCTGCACGTGGTTGGGGCTGGGGCACACTCATAATCGCCCAGTTCATTTCTTCCTCCCACTACTGACCGCTCCCCACCTCGCTGTTGTTTCCTGACACCTTCAACCTCGGTGAAAGCTCCTCCAGCCTTTCACAGGGCAGGGCAGGGAAAGGCTGCAGAGTGCTGAGAGATCTTGGGATGACACCCTGAGCTACCCCGCCTCACCCACCAAAATCTTGGCTTCTCCGCTGTTTCTACCCCCACAAAGCATCCCATGCCCCTAGCTCGCTCGACAGCTCTCCAATACAGCGGCCCCTGTTCTAAAACCCTTTGGTGCTCCCCTTTGCTAAGCAAAAGGGAAACTTTGAGGAGCTTCTGGGCCTGGTGCCATGCTGATACGTACCTTGCTGCTCAGGACTGTGCAGGAGTGCGGGGGGCAGGCAGGTGCTTTCCTGCTGCTGTTACACTACAACCTCTGCCGTTGTGCACATGGTATCTACCAGAGGGAGAAGGGCATTGTTGGGTTGCTATCACATTTTTTCTCCTTGGTGTAGATGAGCTCAGGATGGGCGGCACCAAGGGTCACTGCCCCACTTGCACTGCAAATTCCAAAGGCTGGCAGTGGTTGCAGCAGGATGTGGCTCAGTGGTGGTGCCAGAGCAGGCTTCCCACAAAACCCAATGGTGATAGAGGCAGTTTAATGTTCATTAATGGCCGTTTGTCCCTGCCACCTGTGCCAGGAGCCGTGCTTCACACCTGGCTGTCCTCCAGCCTTTGGGCTTAGGTCACCAGATTCCTGTAGAGGCAGGAGAGTGGCTGCATGGATACCCCAGCAGGGACAGCCCCACATGAGTGTGATAACAGCATAGCGAGGCTGCAGCCCTGTTTTGGGTTTGTTTCTCAGCTCTTTGCTCCCAGGGCCTGAGGTTGTCTGAGCTGGGACATGAGGACCTTGTAAGGGGTAAGAAGATGCATGGCTTGAGGATGGCACAAGCCATCCAGCAGATGACCACCAGCAGGTGGGTGGGGAAGGATGCTGCAGGCAGTGGAGGATGGCTGCTCTCACCTGGTGGGATGCTCTCAGGAAGGCCATGAGCATAAGGAAGTCTGTGGAAGAGGCTGCAATGGTGCTCTGAAATTGCATCCTATTGCTCATCCCTACACGCAGTGTGGAGAGAGCAAAACACAGAGCAGTATAGGGGCACAGTAAGTGCTCACTGCAGGAGCTCTGCTGGCTTGGAGAGCCAGAAACTTCTTTGTCCTCTTGGCTTCCCTCACTTTGGGGACAACTGGAGGCATCTCAGGAATAATCAAATGGCATTTCTGCAGCAAACAGGGCCACGCTGTCCCACTCACAACACCCCAGAGGAAATGGATCTCACCTGCCTCCAAGCTGGGCTTCTCTCTTCTTTACCCTGGCATTAGGAGAAGGAGAGCACACCAGTGTCCATGGGAGTTGGAACTAGATGATCTTTGAGGTCCCTTTCAACCCAAGTCATTCTATGATTCTATGGACCTAGCCAGGGCAGCCCTGTGTCCTGGGGAGTCGGGACAAGTCTTTGCATTTAAGATGACTTCCTTTTAAAGCTGATGTCCATATGCACATGACCTAGAGCAAGCAATCCAGACGGCTACTTAAATTATCTCAGAATTAAACTCATTAGCATAAGCTGAAAGCGCCATCTTTCTGCCCTCCAGCATTCTGCCATTCTGTCCTCTCTGCTCTCACGATGCCTTTGTGTGTGCACTTAATTGCAATTAAAAACATTAGAATTTTCAGGGTAGTGACAGCTCTTTTGCTAGCTTGACTGTATGATGCCTACCAGCAAACCATGAGTTGTGGCAGCAAGTTGTAGGAATGCACCCAGCCCCATCTGTCACAATCAGAGCCCAGGTCTGGCCGTTGGCACTTCCTCTCTCTGTCAGCCTGTCCTTCTGCCTGAGAGCCATTTGTTCCTTGAGCTTTGTGGGGGGAGGAAATGCAGAACACGGGCCATTCCTCAAGATCCAGCAGGCTGATAGAGCTCTTGGAAGGGAAAAAGCAGCCCCAGTATCTGTGGATCCAGGGTGGAGAATCTGACACCAGGACTCAGAGCCACAGTGCCACAGGAGCAGCGCAAGGGAGGTCGATAAGCACATGCTGCTGGCAAGCAAGTGGCTGGGGGCTGCAAGCTTTGAGTTCCTGGCAAATGTGAGCAAACGCTCCCCAGCTGCATGTGTGCAAACATATGGTGGCTCTGTGCTGTGACGGCTCAGCAGAGATTCCCACAAGAAAGCCATTAGGAGGAATGTTTAGCTGTTCTGATGTGGTCATCTTGTTCTTGTAATAGGAAAACTGCTCCCTTTGTTTTGTGCTGGGTCTATTTTGGGGGTGGGAGTTGTTATAAGGAAATAGTGCTTTGAGTATTTGTGCAATATATTGTCCTAAGGCATACAGTTTCTGGCTGTGGTCACTGCTAGGCTGGACAAATGTGCTGTAAGTTAACAGGAGAGCTCTGAGCTGGTGGAGGAACTGCTCAGCACAGCAGCAGCTGAGCTGCAGAGGGCGATGCAGCCCCAGCTGTGCACATTTGGGCTCTCGTTGCTGCAGTCACCCAGGGGCTACAGGACCAGGGCTGGAGCGGGTGAGTGGGTGAGGCTGTTCTTTGCAGCTAGCGGGGAAAGAGAGAATCAGACCATAAACACACCCATATTTCGCCTTGGAGTCTCCTTACATCGGGTGTGCAGCAGCTGATGAAAGAGGAGGCTGTGACAGATCTCACATTCCCATTAAATCCTGCTGCATGCGAATATTTGAATCATTTGTACAGCTTTGAAGACTGCTGCAGTGACAGCTGGCTATTGCATGAGTTTGTCCGGGACTCCAAATCCCGAGTATAAATCACTCTTAAAAGATGAGAAGAAACTCTTCACCTCCATCCGCTCATCTGCCTTTCAGACCTCGGTCTGGCTGTTACCATTTTCTGGAAAGGGCTGGGAGGTGTCAGTGAAGCAGTCTCTCTCCATTGAGAATCCATGGAAATTTATACAACATAATCATTTCACAGAAAGTGATTATCACTTCTCTTCAACCCAGTTGTTTGTGCTGGGAACTATTCTAGCTGCACAGCCTTGCTGCTTAGAATGAAGGGTGGTGGGGACAGAATGATTTTCAAAGAGTGTGGCTACAACCTGCAGGAGGAAAACTGCACGTGGTCCTCAACCAGGGTACAGCACTGCCGTAATTGTGCAAGAAGACTGTAGCTGTGCAGTGTGGCTCTGCAAAATCTGTTCAGGTGAGATCAGCTCCAACTGAAAAATGTTTGCCCAAGCAGTCCAAAAGTCAAACTCTCCGTTTGTCCAAGAGGCCACTTCTTCATGCATGCAAGAAGTGTGCAGGACTGGTTCACACCTCTGGTTTCCAGTTCTGCTTGGGCAAAAACACAAGCTGAGTGCATTCGTATGTTTTTTGCGTTTTTTTCATGATACAGTTCACTGCACATAGTAGAAGTTTAGCTTCACTTTTCAAAACCTACTTCTTTTTTTTTTAACTATATTTGATTACTGCTTGTGGCGCGTTGCAATAGCACAATGACCTTCCAAAATGTGGAGAATTTGAATACCTGACTTAACATTGGAGCTGGATTGGAGGGGGAATGGCTTCAAGTTGCGCCAGGGGAGATTTAGGCTGGACATTAGGAAATACTACTTTTCTGAAAGAGTGGTCAGACGCTGGAACAGGCTGCCCAGGGAGGTGGTTGAGTCACCGTCCCTGGAGGTGTTCAAGAAACGTTTAGATATAGCGTTGAGAGACATGGTTTAGTGGGGTTATGTGGTGGTAGGTGGATGGTTGGACTAGGTGATCTTGTAGGTCTTTTCCAACCTAGCTAATTCTATGATTCTATGATTCTATGATTAATTCATCAGGCAAAAGGGGATTTTTAATCTTGGTGATTTGTTGACTACTGAGCATATACATGAGCATCTCCTTGAGGTACTTTGATCTCTTCACAAATTCATTAAAAGCAAACACAGGGGAGGTGCTGGTGCAGGCCTCGAGCCAGCAGTGTGCCCAGGTGGCCAAGGCCAGCAGGATCCTGGCTTGTATCAGCAATAGCGCAGCCAGCAGGAGCAGGGAAGTGATCCTTCCCCTGTACTCAGCGCTGGTGGGGCCGCACCTCGAGTGTTGTGTTCAGTTTTGGGCCCCTCACCGCAAAAAAGACACTGAGGACATGGAGCATGTCCAGAGAAGGGCAACGAAGCTGTGAGGGGTCTGGAGCACAAATCTGATGGGGAGCGGCTGAGGGAGCTGGGATTGTTCAGTCTGGAGTAGGGGAGGCTCAGGGGAGACCTTATCGCTCTCTACACCGACCTGAAAGGAGGCTGGGGGTCTCTTCTCTCAGATAATAGCAACAGAATGAGAAGTAATAACCTCAAGTTGCACGGAGGATGAGGGTTAGGTTGGCTATTAGAAAAAATTCTTCACAGAGGGGATTGTGAGGTATTGCGACAGGCTGCCCAGGGCAGTGTTTCAGTCACCGTCCCTGGAGGTATTGAAAAGGCACGCAGATGTGGTACTTAAGGAAGCGGCAGACCTGTCAGCGCTCAGTTAATGGTCGGACTTGATGACCTAAGAGATCTTTTCCAACCTGAATGATTTCTACAGTTCTATGAGTTCTTTTTAAACGAGTATGTAAAAAGTATTTTTTAAATAGCAAAATACACTTACAGATCATAAGGACAGACCCTTCATGATACCGCTGCCCATCTCCATCCCCCGCCTAAGAAAGCGGCGGTAAACTGAGGCGCCGTGAGCATAGAATTAAGACAGACGAAAAACTGGAGAATGCGGGCATCGATCCCGCTACCTCTCGCATGCTAAGCGAGCGCTCTACCATTTGAGCTAATTCCCCACCCACTTTTTGCCCTCTCTCGTGCCGCCCCTATTCTCGTCTCGCGAGACGCCTCCGCCTTGCTGCGAGCACCGGGCCCCGCGCGGCCTCCCACTGCGCCTGCGCGAAAGAGCGCGCGGGCCGGGCCGGGCGCTGGGGCGCGCGCCGGAGGATGGGATGCGCGGCGAGGCCGGGAGCTGGC